>NW_027467563.1:12500-194021 GCF_046742065.1 Oratosquilla oratoria
TAGTAACCCCCACCATACTTCTCAGACACCTCATCTCAAACACATTCAAACTCCTTCTCTCTTCTTCTCTTATGTTCCACGTTTCTGTCCCATACAGTGCTGTTGGCACAATCACTCCTTCATACAGTCTCCTCTTCGCATCCATTCCCAAATGTCTATTTCTCATTACACTCTTTAAACCACCAAGGCATTTACTCGCTTCTCTCAATCTACATTCTACCTCCACCTTCACTCCACCTTTTCCTGCTACACTTGCACCCAAGTATCTAAAACTATCCACTTCCTCCAGTCGCTCTCCCTTAATGTTCACTTCCAGTCTACTGCCACTTTCACCCCTTGTACATCTCATCACCTTACTTTTACCCACATTTATCTTTAGCTTTCTTCTATCACATACTCTCCCAAACTCTGCCACCAGCTTCCTCAATCCCTCCTCTGACCCTGCCACAAGCGCAGTGTCGTCTGCAAACAACAGCTGGCTCACCTCCCACTTTTCTCCATTTTCTTTAACCATCTCCAATCCCTGACTCACTACCCTAGCATTCACCTCTCGCACCACCCCATCCATGTATAAGTTGAACATCCAGGGCGACATAACGCATCCTTGACGAAGTCCCACCTTTACTTCAAACCACTCACTCTCTCCATTTCCAATCCTAACACATGCTCTACTACTACTCACATAAAAACTCTTGACAGCTCCCAAAAGCTTTCCTCCTATCCCATAAATCTGCATAACCTCCCACAGTGCCTTTCTGTCTACCCTATCATAAGCCTTTTCCAGATCCATAAAAGCCCAAAAAAACATCCTTCCCCTTTCCTATAGCTTTCTCACATATCTGTCTTACCACAAAGAACTGATCTACACAACCTCTACCCGTCCTAAATCCACACTGTTCCTCACCAATTACTCCTTCTGTTCCTCTCCTAATCCTCTCAATTAAGATTCTCCCATAAGCCTTCCCTACTACACTCAACAGGCTAATCCCTCTGAAATTACTACATTCACACTTGTCCCCTTTTCCCTTGTAATATGTAAATATAGGTGTGTGTGTGTATTATGTATGTATGTATGTGCATACAGACACGACAGAATTGAATAGACACCAAGAGAAATCGTTCAATTTATTAAACAAGCAATTTACACAATTAAAGTACTTATAAATGGTCACAATGTGAATAACTAATACTTGGTTGACATCCCCTTTGCTTTTTTCAATGCAAGGACCCTCCAAGGCATGCTAGTGATTAGTTCACGAGTATCATCTTGAGGGATTTCTTGCCATGTTTCCCGTAGTAATCCTAAGAGTTCGAGCTTTGAAGATGACTTCCTGTTTACGCTAACTTCTTTTGTCGTCCACGCTTCTAAGACAAAAGAAGTTAGCGTAAACAGGTGCAAAGACTTAAATCCAATTTACCTGGGCACCAGTAACACAAAGGCAGACTTAACATAATGCATCATCAGTTTGAACTACTAGAGTGGGAGAGGACAGGGCGAACAAAGGTCACAGTGTGTTTGAACGTGATTTAATTTATTTCCTTTTTCGTGCAAGTGTGAAGTCCACTTTTTTTCTCTTGGTGTACAAGTGGCATTTTATTTTATTTTATGGTATTATTTGTAAAAAAAAAAAAAAAAAATGTATTGAGATCCATTATGTGCAATTGGGCGTGTAAGGTTGTGACCAGAATCAACAGAGCGCTCCTAGAGGTTGGACGTCCCTCTCCACTCCAGCTCTCTCGACAAGCGTCCAGCAATCTTCGCCGGCCGGTGGTGGCGAGGAGACTTGTCTCCTTTGCTGCTGCCGGTCTGGCCCAAGGCTGACCTCTTCGTTGGCGGGTTTACACCGAAGACAAATACACACATTTCCCAAGTCACGTAATCCTCTGTTTTCAGAGTTGTGCTTGGATGAAAAGAGATACATGCACACCTGCTTGCTTGCTTAGCAGAGGCCCAAAACTCAACTCTAATTCAGAGCCCTTAACTCTTCGCCGGCTGGTCGTGGGAGAGGAATTGGGGAGCCTCTCTTGTCGTCCGGCCCGCACACCCAAGCCCTGGCCTCTTCGGTGACGCTGGCGAGCGGGTTTACACTTCTGACATTTACACACAATTCCAAAGTCACGTAATTCTCTGCTCTCAGAGTTGTGCTTGGAAGGAGACACCCGCCGCCTGCCCACCCACCCACCCTCGCACCGCCATTATATCCACTCTCCTGACTACGCTTCGGACATCGCTCACTCATCGCTCAAGCCAAACCTGGAGCTAAACAGGAACGCTCATGCCTAAACCTGGGGCTAATCAGGAACGTGCTCTCTATACGCGGGTAGTGAACTCTACTCACTTCCCGTAAGATACACACACCTCTCACGAACATAACCACACCCCACGCACAAACATCTACACGTACTTTTTCTTCGACTAAAATTCGCTTCCTTTCTAACTTTCTCTTATACTACATCTTCTCATTTCAGTTTACCTCCCACCAAAGATTTTTCCGTTTTTCCATCTTTCTCTACAACTACGCCTCCTACCATTTTCTCAAATTTTGGTGATTCTAATCCCGGCCGTCGGCGCCGCCTTCCGAGTTCCTGCCCATTTCTCCTGAGCCACGACCACCAACCGCCCCTAATCGCTCGGTCAATCGCCCGTGTGGCAAAATCTCTCTTTTATACACTACTATCTTTTCATTTTCTAACAGACATTCTACCCCTCCCACAAAAACCGATCCCGCGCAAGCGGGTGGTCTTACCTGGCAAGTCGACAAGTCGACAAGTTAAATAATGTGTGGGTACATTTGATTCTAGTTCTTATGGACGAATAACTCTCACCAGAAAAGGTAAATAAATTCAACAGTTGGTATCCTGGCGGAGTGGACCACCCCTGCCGCCTGTCGCACCAGCCGCCGCTGCTGCTGTCGACGTGAACCCGCCCTGCTGCTGCTGCAGTCGACGTGGACCGCCCCAGCCGCCGCCGTAGAGCCGATACCTCAACCATCATGGACTAGCCTGTTCCTACCTCAGCGGACGTGGTTCCTATGCAAGTATTACCCACCGACCCACCCCAGCAGCTACCTGCAACCCTATCTGCCGTCAATGCCTTTCGTGCACCACCTTTCCTCAGTCACGACCCGACTGTGTGGTTCAACATCCTGGAATGTAATTTCAGGTCCTCGCGCATCTCTTCTAGCCTCACCCAATTCAGTAACGCCTGCTCCCTTCTCCCTCCGGACGTCCTTTCTCGTGTATCTGACGCCATCTCTACAGCGTTAACATCCGAGACTCCGTACGAAGACTTAATAGGACGCTATCCTTGCCCGATTCCAGTCATCCGTAGCTACACGGCTTAAAGAGCTTCTCTCTAAAGAAGAACTAGGCAACTATACCAATGCATTTATTTATGTATTTTAATTGTTATTTACATTGTTTTAGTTTTAATTTATTATTAATATGATTTTTTTTTTTTTTTTTTTTTTTTTTTTTTTTGCATCCGACCTAGATATGGATCAAAAGGTCTCCTGTCGGCATGCTTTGCCTTTGTAATCCTTTGTAAGAGGCCGTCAGATCTACTGCGCCGCATGAGGAATCTCTTGGCAGAGAAGTACGACACGTTCGGCAAGACCCTTTTTCTCCAGTTGTTTTACCAACGTCTTCCGGCCACTATCCAGCGTAGCCTCTTCACTGTGAAGGACCAGCTTTCCGTGGAGAAACTCGCCACACTCGCCGACGAGCCCATAGACACTGTTTCTTCGCCATCCGCCTCGTCGACATGGTGACTCAACTCCCACTGCAAGTTAGCTAGCTCAAGGAACAAGTTCAAGCAGCAGACCGCCGTAATTTTTCTTGCAGACAACGTTCCAGATCCAGACCAAGATCCAGGAGCACTGCCGCACCCCAGCGGTATGTTACTACCATACCCAATTCGGTTCCATGGCACGCAAGTGTAACCAACCCTGCGCCTTCACCCATTCCCCCACTTTAAGCTCCAGCGGCGAACATTAGAAGTGCATACTGTTCGCCCCTCCTGCTCACAACTCCTCTACATCAGAGACCCTCTGACGCGCCACCTACTCCTTATTGACACCGATGCTGCAGTAAGCATACTTCCTGCTACAGCCAGTTCACGAATGTTACCACCACTCACTTCCCTCTACGCAGCCAACAAGACGAATTTCGACGTCTTCAGGAAATCTACCCTAACCCTCTCTCTCAACCTCCGTCGTGCCTTCGAGTGGACGTTCCACGTCACCGACGTATCTCAACCAATCCTCGGAGCCGATTTCCTCAACCACTACGGTCTTCTCGACAACATACAGCGCCGTCGCCTCTACGATGTCTCAACGCGCCTCTCGTCCTACGGCCACACTCGACTTGGTGTTAACACCAGCATCTCTGTCACCAGTCAAGACACCCCTTTTGCTTCCCTACTGCAACAGTTTCCCACCCTCACTCAGCCACATCCTTGCACACCGCCGATAAGTCACCACGTCGAGCATCGCATCGTCACTTCTGGCCGCCCAACCCACGCCAAGCCACGCCGTCTTGCACCCGAATGACAATGCATCGCCAAGACTGAGTTCGAGTCCCTTATGCGCCTGGGGACCATTCGGCCCAGCAACAGCAACTGGTCTTCAGTGGTTCACGTCGTACCTAAAAAGAGCGGTGATTTGCGACCGTGAGGTGACTACCGAGTACTGAGCTCCCAAACTGTCATCCATCGATACCCCATCCCCAACATCCAGGAATTTGGCTCCCAGCTCTTAGGCTGAACCATCTTTTCTACGGTGGATCTTGTGCAAGCCCTCCATCAGATCCCTGTCCACCCCGATGACATCCCGAAGACGGTCATTACCACCCCATTTGGCCTCTACGAGTACGTCCGGATGCCCTTTGGCCTGAAGAATGCAGCACAGACATTCCAGCAATTCATCGACGAAGTTCTACGTGACTTACCCTTCTGTTTCGCCCACATAGATGACCTCCTCGTCGCCAGCCTTGGTGAAGCCACCCACCGCCGTCACCTCGAAGAAGTATTCACCCGTTTAAGAGACTACGGAATCCAAATCAACGCCGCTAAGTCGAATTTTATATTGACCTCCGTAGATTTCCTCTTACACACTGTCTCCTCCACTGGAATTTCACCTCTGAATACCAAGTGTGATGCCATCCGCCAGTTCCCGAAGCCCTCCACCTAGAGACAACTCAAGCAGTTTTTAGGTATGGTAAATTTTTACAATCGCTTCATCCTTAAGTGTTCCCTCTGTAGAAAACAGTTCAGACGGATGTCTTCCTTTCCTCGATATTTTAGTTAACCAGCAACCACATGGATTTTACACGAAAGTATTCTGTAAACCGACCAACCCAGGACTTTGCCTCAACGGAAGGAGTGAGTGTCCTGACAGGTACAAACGCGCCACAATCTCCGCGTATGTGAGGAGAGCACTCACACATTGCAGTAGCTGGCAGACCGTCCATGAGGAATTGGAACGAGCCACCCAGGTCCTCGTGAATAATGGATATTCAAACTCAGAAGTCTCCAAAGCTATCAACGTCCAGCTTGACAGGTGGTACAACAAAGAAAATACCGCAACATCTGCAGGACACCATTTCCGTCTGTACTACCGTGGATACATGAACAGCCAATACAAACAAGATGAAAGAGCCCTTAAGGGTATAATTTCCAAATACGTAGAAACCACCAACAAGGACGACAGACTGAACCTCACAATCTTCTACAAAAACAAGAAAACACATCACCTCCTAAAAAACAGCCCCAAAACTGACATCCCAGAGCTTCAACGTAGCCATCTAGTGTACGAATTTAAATGCCTTTCAGGGAACTGTGCAGCCCTGCCCTCTACGTACATTGGAATAACCACTACGAAGCTATCCAGGCGCCTCACACTCCATCTATCAAACGGAGCTCCAAAGAAGCACTCAGAAGAGGTTCACGGGGTTAGTCTGACCAGAGAAATGCTAGTCGGAGGAACTTCCATCCTGCATATCGAAAGAGATTACTCCCGTCTACGTATATTGGAAGCCCTTTATATAAAAAACAAAAACCCTTCTCTCAACTCACAAATCACTGACATGTACATAATTCCTAGCCTTAGAAATTTCCAAAACAGTTATAAGATAGTTAGAGAAGAGGACGAACGGCGTACGGCTCAGGCAGGTTCGCATGCGGGATCCCGGGGCAATGCCTAGATCCCTATTGGCCAGCCTCGACCAATCACGTTCCTCCTTTTCTTCCATTCTGTAATTAGTTCCCTATATAAACTGTTCCCTTCTTTGCCTGTACCATAACCTGAAGATGACCTATGTAGGTCGAAAGCTTGTTTTAATAAAGTGTTCTTCATCTACAAGAACTTTCTATGTCTTTCAGACAACTTTTATGGGAGCTACCCATTGCTCACCGTTCCATCATCAGAGATGTAGAACTTCTCAGCAAAAAAGTCGTGAACGCAGAAGCTGCTGTGAACTTCAATCAAAACTGTCTACATGAGAACCTGCTACCGAAATACACCAATATATATATATATATATATATATATATATATATATATATAATATATATATATACATATATATATACATATATATATACATATATATATTCATATATATACATATATATATATATATATATCTATATATATATATATATATATGTGTGTGTGTGTGTGTGTGTGTGTGTGTGTGTGTGTGTGTGTGTGTGTGTGTGTGTGTGTGTGTGTGTGTGTGAAAAATCACAATAACGCGTAAATTAAATAATATTACAGAAACCACAGGGAAAATAAAGTCTGAATACTAAATGTAGGTAAAAGTAAGGTGATGAGATGTACAAGGGGTGAAAGTGGCAGTAGACTGGAAGTGAGCATTAAGGGAGAGCGACTGGAGGAAGTGGATAGTTTTAGATACTTGGGTGATGTGGCAGGAAAGGGTGGAGTGAAGGTGGAGGTAGAATGTAGATTGAGAGAAGCGAGTAAATGCCTTGGTGGATTAAAGAGTGTAATGAGGAATAGACATTTGGGAATGGATGCTAAGAGGAGACTTTATGACGGAGTGATTGTGCCAACAGCATTGTATGGGGCAGAAACATGGAACATAAGAGAAGAAGAGAGAAGGAGTTTTAATGTGTTTGAGATGAGGTGTCTGAGAAGTATGATAGGGGTTACTAGGCTAGATAGAGTGAGAAATGAGGAGGTGAGAAGGAGAACAGGGGTGGAAAGGGAGTTGGGAGATAGGGTTGATGAAAGAGTATTAGTTTGGACACATGGAAAGAATGAGTGAAGAAAGACTAGTAAAAGAGGTATAGAAGGCAGATGTGGAGGGAGTGAACATGAGGGGATGCCCTAGGATGAGGTGGATGGATGGGGTGAAGGGGGCTTTGGGGATAAGGGGAATGTCTGTTGAGGAAGGACGGGAGAGGACAGAAGACAGGGGTGAATGGAGAATGGTTGTATATGGATGATGTTGTGATGCATGAGGTGGAATGGGTGGGTGGATGGGGGGTGAGGTAGTATGTGTGAGCAAAATTTGACGCAGTCTGAAGGGATTTCTCCCCGTCTTCTCCTTTTATGCAATGGGGGGACGGAGAGGGGGGGTCGCCGATTTAATGAAGCGGCCTTGCTGTGGATGTGCTGTGTCTTGCGACACTGCTTCTGACCCAGGGCAGTGGACAAGGTGCAGGGATGACCCGTCATCCAGGAGGTGCTAAGATAAGAGGGAGGGTGGAGTGTATTCAGGGATGGAATGGGTGGGAATGATTTTATGCCTTTTCCTTTTTGGCTACCTCCCTTGTAAGGGGGAAAAGCCTTGGTATATGTATGTATGTATGTACTAAACGTTTTCTTTCTTGTACTCTGAGGATGTCGTAATAGACGAAAACGTTTAGTATTCCGACTTTATTTTCCCTGTGGTTTCTGCAATATACATACATACATATATATATATATATATATATATATATATATATATATGTATACATATATACATATATATGTATATATACAGTATATACATATATATGTATATATACAGTATATACATATATATGTATATATGTATATGTATATATATACATATATGTATATATATATGTATATATATTATATATATATGTATATATACATGTATATATATGCATATATATACATATATGTATATATATATGTATATATATGCATATGTATATATATATGTATATGGTACATATATGTATATATATGTATACATATATGTATATATATATATATATATATATATATATACATATACATATATACATATCAGGTGAAAAATGTAATCACACATTTGTCAATAACGTAGAAACCACTGTTGGAGTAGAAAAGACTGGAAACGGGGAATCTATATATTTCGATTGCAAACTGCAATCCTCTTCAGTAGATACAAATAAGAGGGGCGTGCTGTTTAAGTAGCACCCTTAACAAAAGAAAGGGGAACATGGGAAGATATCTCTACCCTCGGCTCACTCCGTATGTGAGGTCAGGAGGCAAATGAGCTTTCACTAGGTTGGAGATGAAGAGTCCGGACATTATGTCCGGGGACCATTGCCCCTTGCCCCTTGCCCAACATGAATATTTCAAAGGGGCAATGGTCCCCGGACATAATGTCCGGACTCTTCATCTCCAACCTAGTGAGATGAGACAAACTGAGACAAACTAGAACACACACACACACACACACACACACACACATATATATATATATATATATATATATATATATATATATATATATATATATATATATATATATATGTAGAGACATTGGGACAAATTATGGGAAAGGTGGAGGGGGAAACACGGGTCTTTATCTGATTATCGAGTTTATTCCTGACTCGAAGTTGGCGGTGTATATAGTGAGTCAGGCCCACGTTCCCTTCTTGCGGAGTGGTTGGTGGCTGGTTCCAGTACATGTCAAACAGCACCGGTACAATATAATACACTAATAGTCACATAATAATAATACAACACAACACGATCTATGATACAATATACAATATAAAATATAATATATAATATAATATACCAAATCATATCATGGTATATCACATTATAATACAACATAATAATTAGCATCGATACATAATCAATAATAATAAGAATAAATATACGAGTTTTGAAAAATGGAAATACATATGAAAATAAATGTCACCGTGATATTTTGTCACCGTGTTATGTCTGAGTTGTCCTGGGCGTCTTTCATTCCGTCCACTCCACTTCTCCCACCTCCCGGCCCGTGCTGTGTCCGGCAGTCATGTGTAATGTTTCAACTGTTCCAGTATGACACCTCAAACAGCATCGGTATAACATATGATAATAATAATAATAGTACTAATAATAATAATAATAATAATAATACTGTAAAAATAATAACATACAATATAATAATGCAATATAATTATATTACAGTATAATAACATAACATAATACTAATAATTAGTATCGATACAGAATGCATAATAAAATAATGAGAATAAAACATGATTTTTGATCAACGAAATGTCACCGTGATGTTTTGTCCTTGTATATAATCCCCGTGTTACGTCGGAGCTGTCCTGGGGCGTCTTTCTATATTTGCATATTTCGCCGTGTATTCTGTCCACTTAATACTTCCTACTTTTTGGTTTATGTTGGGTTTAGTGGCTATGTGTAATGCTTCAACCGTTTTTCTTCTTCTCTTTGTTAATCCTTTTTCCATCACTTCTGATTGTAGCCAATCGGGCATATGACCTTCTTGTTCTATATGACCCACCATCGCGTTATAGACAAAACATCACGGTGACATTTCGTTGATCAAAAATCATGTTTTATTCTCATTATTTTATTATGCATTCTGTATCGATACTAATTATTAGTATTATGTTATGTTATTATACTGTAATATAATTATATTGCATTATTATATATTATATTGTATGTTATTATTTTTACAGTATTATTATTATTATTATTATTATTATTATTATTATTATTATTATTATTATTATTATTATTATTATTATTATTATTATTATTATTATTATTATTATTAGTACTATTATTATTATTATCATATGTTATACCGATGCTGTTTGAGGTGTCATACTGGAACAGTTGAAACATTACACATGACTGCCGGACACAGCACGGGCCGGGAGGTGGGAGAAGTGGAGTGGACGGAATGAAAGACGCCCAGGACAACTCAGACATAACACGGTGACAAAATATCACGGTGACATTTATTTTCATATGTATTTCCATTTTTCAAAACTCGTATATTTATTCTTATTATTATTGATTATATATCGATGCTAATTATTATGTTGTATTATAATGTGATATACCATGATATGATTTGGTATATTATATTATATATTATATTTTATATTGTATATTGTATCATAGATCGTGTTGTGTTGTATTATTATTATGTTACTATTATTGTATTATATTGTACCGGTGCTGTTTGACATGTACTGGAACCAGCCACCAACCACTCCGCAAGGAGGGAACGTGGGCCTGACTCACTATATACACCGCCAACTTCGACCCAGAGTAACACTCCTCTGAAGAAGCTATTGTAAGCGAAACCGGTCAGGAATAAACTCGATAATCAGATAAAGACCCGTGTTTCCCCCTCCACCTTTCCCATAATACATATATAGCTATAGACATAAACAGGGACCTCCATAGTTCCCAGAAATATATCATCAAAAAGATCACAACACTGACAAGAAATATCTAACCAATTTCTTAGCAGATAGACGGTACAGATTAACCCAAAATAATATATATAATATAAAATGAAGTCCCAGAAGGGGCTATATTCTTACGCTACACTTTTTAATTTCTTCACTAGCGATCTCTCAACACCTGATCTAGAGCTTAACGCCAAAACATTCAATTACGCAGATGACCTGACGCCTATAACCTAACACGGCAACGACAAAATAACAGTTAATAATACCTTAGCTTACTGAGACAAACTAGAACAATGGCCCAGAAATAACAGACTAGAGGCCTCATCCCAGAAATCATTAGTAATATTGCTCATTCCAGGCAACCATGAAAAATACAACAACGGTGAAATTAAATGTCCAAACTCTCCCATCAGAAAAGAACCCTAACGTCCTAGGTCTCACTCTACTCATATGACCTTCAGCCCATAAATTTAAGTTCTGACAGTGAAAATAAAACAGTAAATGAAATACTAAAATCAATTGCAAGAGCGGGCTTTGGGCAACAAAATGAAATTCTGATTACTTACAGGCAATTCATAAGAACCACACAAGCACGCGTCCACAGCATGATACCCAACAATCAGCAAAACATAGACATTTTACAAACTATTCAAAATAAACATTGAAAATAATAACAGGATATAACCAAATCACCCCAATAGGACATGAACACACAACAACCAAAATCCTCCACAATTAATATGATATGAAAATGATAGGGGCACAGTTCTATGTCAGTTTTCGACCCCACTCATCCATCTCAGTACATCACATGAACACCAACGATAGAACAGAAAAAGTACTACTCAAGCATATACAACAAACTACCACTTGTTGATTGTCATCAACGTTATTCACTCGAAATCTGCTGGTTGGGATATAGCAGTTCCATGAAAATAATTTTGGTTGTGATAGATAATTATATATGTGATATATCTGCCTGGCTTGTTATAATCGTAAACATCTGGAATAAAATAATTAGTTGTCTCAGTATGTCTATATGTAATATCATTAATACCACCATGCATTTCCCTGTCAAACATCAACAACATCTTTAAGTTTCTAGTGTACAGTTGACACGCATACGCGAGACTCGTGTGTGTGCGTGTGGGTCCGTTAGTACCCAGTGTTTTTTTTTTCTGTGCAGGTTGAGCTCTGGCACGTTTGATTGTGTGACGACCTCAAGCACCACTACATGTGACCTCTGAATCCTAGTAGTTTCTTTTTGACAGTGAGACCATAGTGCTCAGTGTTTGGTGACCCAAGTGTCCCGTATGTGACGATAAGGTCGCGAGCGTCGGTCCTCGACCTCTGATCGCAGTGGCCTGTTGTCCCGTACTAGGGGCACTTTCCTCCGCCCAACCGCCAACATCAATGCCTATACCTCAATGCTGTGTCTCCAATCCACTTTTGGCGTTTACGCTGGTTGTTTGAAGTGCCGCCACGCACCGTCATAAGTATGAAAGCTGTTCCTCCTTGAGGCAAACGTTTGAGGCCACCGTCCCGGGGGAGCGACTCGGAGGAAGAAAATACCCGGCAGTCGGAGAAGGCCTGCCTCCCCTCTTACAGAGGCTACTGTGGCCCAGGCCTTTCTCCCAACCACGGTTCACAACGAGGCTCCGCCGTATATGGCCACCCCTCCTACACCCATGGAAGTCCCCCTCCCCTCCCCCGTGGACCATACGACCATCACCGAAAGCACCAGAGCGTTGTATTTCCTTGCACCCCCCCCCCCCATACACACCAGCTCCTGCGACCTCTAATTTCTCCAACCCCTCACCAGTTCATGTGACCCCCCTCCCCCTTTCTACCGTTGCACTCCCTGCGAGCCCCCACCTCCTCCCCCAGGCACTGGAACCGCTTGCGAAGTTCAATGTGTCGACCAACACCGGTGTCAACAACGCCTTCGAGGTCGTTATGGTCATCGAGCAGGGCAACAGGAAAGCCAGATTCACTGTCAGGCCGAACTTGCAAAAAGAGTTCGTGTTGTCCCCCTTCAGCAGGGAGACACACGATTACCTGAAGGGCATCCAGGTTCTCAATGGGAGGGGCGTCTCTCTCATTAGGCTAAACCCGGAGCAGAAGCCGGTCAGGACCAGGCTGGTAAGCTATCCCGTGGAACAACACCTGAGGGTTACCGCCACAAGGAGAGATCTCGTCCAGAATAAAGAGGAACTCAACTACATCATCGTGGAAATGCAGGGCACGATTCCTGCAAAGCTCAACCTGGAGATGTAGGGCAATGTTCAAGCGAGTCCCTCTCCGCTTGTTTTGTTGTCGTCAGGCCAAGTATGATGCCTGCAGCGGTCCTCACTTGTCGGAGAAATGCTTCCAATTATATATAGGAGAGAGTGGTCGTCGGTAGAGTGGTTGATAAACCCTTAATGGACTACGTGGTGGTGCCCAAAAGGAAGATTGAAAGAATTTTGAACACTACTGTTTTCAGGGGACATATCAGGAGATTGCCAGATCATCAATTGGTAAAGGGAAATTGTGAGTGAAGGAAGAGAGGATATGGGGGAAAGGGAGAGAGGCAAACAAATGCTGAAGGTGAATAAATTAAATTAAAAGGAATAGAAAACGAATACCAGGAGATGCTGAGAGAAGTATGGGAGGTGGTGAAAAATAAAAGAGGCACAAAAAGGGAAGAAAGAGTGTGTTTTCAAGGAGGAAGTGATAAAGTACGTAAAGATATGTGGAATGAGGAAGATGGGAAGGAACAGAAAGAGTGCTAGCGAATGACACGACAAAGGGTTAAGGCTGTGATGGAAGAAAATAAGAGTTGGTTGCAAGGTGGAATTAAGGAAACGTATGAGAGATAAAAAAAAATAGAGGATTGGCAAACTGCAATGTAGATTGTAGAAAGATTTTACGAGGAATTTTGAAAAGAATAATATATTTTGGAAGGAAGATGAAAAAAATGAGGGGAGGGAGTCTAATAGGACTGAGGGAGTGCATGTATAGTTCTATTATACAAAGGAAAAGGAGCCAGTTTGAATTTAGAGGGCTTAATCTGTACATTTGGAAAGGCATGTAGGAGGGTGTTGACTGAAATAATTAGGAGGGTAACAAAGTATGTAATTGGTGAAGAACATTTTTGGCTTACGAAAGGAAGATAGATGCGTGGATCAAATTTTCATGATAGGGCAGATGTACGAGAGGTTCTTGGGGTTTTGTGAATTTGGAGAAGGCGTATGGCAGGAAGGCATTGTGGGATGTATTGCAGATGTATGGTGTAAGGGGGGGGGAGCTTTTGATAGCAGACAAAAGTTCCTACGTGAGAAGTAGAGTAGAGAGGGGATAGTTTGTGGTGAATGTGTGGTTGTGTCAAGGTTGTGTAATGTCACCATGGTTGTTCAACGTACAGGGGTAAAAACGACTACGATGGGCGGGAATTTGGAGATGGTGAGAGAAAAGAAGGAAATGTGAGGTGAGCCAGTTGTTCTTTGCAGATGACATTACGCTTGTGGCTAGGTCAGAGGAGGGTCTGAGGCATATAATGGTATAGTTTGGGAGGTGCGTGAGAAGAAAAATCTGGAAGTAAATATGGGTAAATGTAAGGGGATGAGATGTACAAGGAGAGAGGATGACGGAGAATTGGAGGTAAATCTTAAAGGCGAGGCTGGAGGAAGTGAAAAGTTTTAAGTATTTAGGGTTACATGTAGTGGCCAGTAAAACAGATCCACCAAGAGTGCAAGTACAAATAGCAGGGAGAAGAATAGAACAAGTAACCAAATTTTCGTACCTGGGAAGCGTATTGACAGAAGATTGTAGATGTGAAAAGGAAATAAAATCAAGGATAGCAATAGCTAAAAGCACGTTTCAGAAAATGAAAGGGGTTTTAACAAACAAGAAAATGTCTACAGATATAAGGAGAAGAACAGTTAAAACATTTACATGGCCAACACTATTATATGGTTCAGAAGCGTGGACAATCAGCAAAAAATTGCAGGAAAACGTAGAAGCAGCAGAAATGTGGATATGGAGACGAGTATTAAGAGTACCATGGACAGCGAAGAAAACAAATGAAGAAGTATTGAGAGAAATGGAGACAGATAGGGAATTGATGACAACAATAAGGAAAAGACAGTTGCGATTCTTAGGACATATAATGAGGAAGGAAGGGTTGGAAGAGGTGGTGATGACGGGAATGGTGGAGGGAAGGAGAGCAAGAGGAAAGCAGAGGGAGAAGTATATGGACGGGCTGATGAGGGCGACGGGAAAACAACTCAAACCAGCACAGATGTCCAAGAGGATATGGTTGCCGAAGTCCAAGAGGATATGGCACGACGGTAAGGTAAGGTAAGGTAGGAAGGAATGTAGGAACGGATGTAGAGGTAAATTGCAGAGTAAAAGAAGCAGATAAATGTCTTTGGGGGAATGAAAAGTGTCACGAGAAATAGGTATATGGGGCAGGGACTTGGAATTTAAGGGGATCAGAAGGGAGGATCTTATATATGTATTGGATGAAGTTTTTAAGGACATGGTAGGGTTTACGAGGGAGGTTTAATGAGGAATGAAAAGGTGATTCAGAGAGGATGATGAAAAGATAAGGTTAATCAAAGAATACTGGGAAGGTTTGGACATTTGGAAAGAATAAGTAACGAAAGACGCAAAAGGAGTGTAGAAGGAAAAGTGGATGGAGTGAATTTGAGGGGAAGAGCGAGAATGAGATTGATAGATCAGGTGACTGGGGTTGGGTCTGGATGAAAGAGGAATGTTTGTCTAGCAGGGAAGAAAGAGGGTAAGAGAGTGGAGAGTAGGTGTGAATGGACGATAAACTGACGCTGACCGAAGTCTGCTATGTGAATTCTTGAATGGA
Source organism: Oratosquilla oratoria (assembly GCF_046742065.1). Lineage (NCBI taxonomy): Eukaryota > Metazoa > Arthropoda > Malacostraca > Stomatopoda > Squillidae > Oratosquilla > Oratosquilla oratoria. The sequence continues at coordinate 28,064 of NW_027467563.1, forward strand.
TGAGGGGAGAGGGAGTTCCCATGTAATGGAGCGGTGGAGGGTGAACCAGCTTCGGCTGCCGGGTCCTGTTGTGAAATTTCTGGCCTGAGCAATGTGCAGGGGACAGAGATGACCATTCATCCTTAAAGAATTAATATAGAAAGGACAGCAAGTGGGTGTTGGACGGTGTGGGATGGGTATAGGGTAGGTGTCTGCGTTGACTAACACCCCCTCCCCTAATTTGGCTGATAAGGACTTTTTGTATACGCACGTACAACCTTTGTTTTTTCGCTTTTGGTAGTCCTTCGTAGACAAAGATGACGACCTTATCCTCTATATAAGGATAAGGAAACCTACATAAAATGGAGATTTACTCGTAGGTGCAGAAGAGGCCGCGCACTACAGCATTTGTACATACTTTGTCACAGCTTGCATCTATTAGTAAATACCATGCCAGAGCTCAGGGCAATGGTTGGTGCCTGCCCACTTGGCACTTTGTAGTACGCCGTGGGCCGGGGGAGGCATATTATACAGACGACATCGACTCGCCTGGTAACACTGTGAAAGAGCTTACAGGAAGATTTAATGAATGGGTATTGCCAATACTCAGCCCTTTCCATTCAAAAGAGCTACCGCTAGTTTGTCCCCAACTGCTTATCAGCGGTGGCCAGAGGGTTATCGCATTATTCTGAGCTAGCCACACTATTGTATAGCCGACTCCCTCCCTATCCGCAACCCTGGGGACGCGCCCGATGAACTACTCCGGACGGGTAGCAGCCCCGCAAACACGAAAGAGGTGGGATGGTCACCCCACACAGGATATACCTACATACTTTGAATAATAAAACTTATTTAATTAATGTTCATGTAGGATGGTCTTGTGGAAATGTGTGGAAGAAAAGTATATAGTCTCCCCTACCGAATTTCAAGTTCTGGTATCCGTTTGGCATTCCTGTATGTGTACTTAAACAATGCCACAAAATTTCAAAGTATCTTTACCAAATTTGACACGAAGGATCACACGCATGGATTGTTCCAGAAGATAAAAGTATCTTTCCACTATATGGATGAGGAATGATCCTTCCAAGAATAAAATATCTCAGCTGCGCTAGTAATGGGCGGAGTAACTTCAAACATTCAAACACGCGTCAATGGTATTGTCTCCGCACAGAATGAAGGATATAAGCAAAATTAAGAGAATACAAAGGGTAGCAAATAAACTGGTTCCCAAACTGTCAGATAGACTATATGAGGAGAGACTAAAAGCACTGGGTCTACCAACATTGGAAAACCGAAGAGAAAGGGGTGGTATGATTACATTATTTAGGTCGCTAAAGGGAACTACATTGACAGGGGAGACTTCTTAGTTCGGGATAGGAGGGCCTTCAGGGGTCATGAGAACAAATTAGGAGCATATATGTTTAAAGGAAATGAAAAAATACAGTTTTCCGTACAAATGCCCAAATACTTGGAATAGCTTAGTTGTTAAACCCCATGGAATAGAATCTAAATAAGGCTATAACCTAAGTTGGAACCAAGATAGGTATGAAAAACTGGATATTGATGGGACGCCACAAGCGCCGCTGCTTTCCTGTATATGGAAATTAGGTAAATACAATTAGGTAAATGCATCTTACAATAGGTCACGAGCTAGAAAACCCGGGTTCGGGCTCTCTGTAGAAATATGTAGTGTTTTTGATTGACACCTAGGGAACCGATTACCTCTTCTAATATATAATAAATGTCGGTAGTTGAGCTTTGGCAATGGTGATTAGAATGTATACAAAATTCCTTTTCGAGAAACGCAATTAAATTTTTCACCAGTGTAGTGGTTACTTCGTGTAATTTAATTTTCAAAGGGTTGAGCTTTAGTGAAAAGGTCTGCAACGTTATCTAAACTATATGCAATAAAATATCACAAAACTATATATCATGGCAAGGATGAAATTCAGGACATGTGACATTATGTATTCAAAAATGATTCATCATTGCAGTGTGGAACGCTTGCTGAGTTTTGATTAACTTTTATTTTCTTTATTTTGTATGTTCACGTTGACATCCAAGTTTGAATAGATTCGAATGCAATAACTTTGTTGTAAAAGTTATTGTTGTTTTTTAGAACTGGATTAGAATAAGTAAATCAGTAATAAAAAAAAGTAGTTAACAACATCAAATGTGTTCGAGTTCTTGGAAGAGTAGCTTGAGCTTAATTTTCTTTGCTTACGTCACACAAGGATTCGGACTGTGACGTCGGCCTTCATCACAACACTGCTGCGTAGAGATACATAACAAAAGTAGGACTTTGATTTTTATCATATATCTTATTCTCAAAGGTAATGGTTTATTAAAAACACAAATTAGTATATACATGATGAGTTTCTAGAGTTGTGTAGGCCTTGAAATTAGCATAAAAGAAGTTAGATTTGAATATGTAGTTAAAGGGGCGGAGGAGGAATCAAGGGCAGGGTTGTAGTGAGGACAGTTTAGAGGGGTGGAAAGTCATTGTAGTAACGTGTAGAAACTTACCTTGTTCTTGAACTTAATTTCCGTTTTCCATTCTTCAATTCAGGTAAGGGTATGAGAAACAGATTGATTGGACATTTAGAAGTATGTGGATGTGATATGTGAATAACTAATTTAAAAGTGTACAAGAAGAGTTCCATATTAGATTTCGTCGTTTAGAGGACCAGCTGATTGGGGTGGACTACCGTGTGTTTATGTGTGTGATAGTCAGCACCGTGTAGTGAATCTCATTACACCTTGTGATAGTGACTAAAATTAATGAATATTGATACTCAGGGATGCTGAGTATTAGAACGCGGAAGAAAAATGGGTGAAAAAGTGCTGGAGAAGTTATGTTGATATTTAGGAACAGGGTTCGGCTCGTATGATTTTCAGATCCATGTCTTATTGTAGTTGGATTTCATGGAACTGTAATTAACATATTTCTCGATGTATAACAAGCAGTCTACTATGTATAGGTGCTAGAAAGATGACCTGGGTGTTAGAGCAATTGAGGGGCTTCATGTCCTGTTGTGGTCAGCATTTTTTTACTTTCCTGGTATGTGTCAAAGTCACTCGTGTCTCGAAGCAACCAGTATGTCCTTGTGAAAATTTGTTGTATTGGTTTTTTATAAGTAATGTAGTGAGATATATGGACGAAAATACAGAAGTATAGGAAAAAGGTGGCAACTTAGTTGGGGCTGTGCTGATTTAATGTAGTAAGCAATGAGTGTACATACTGTACACTGCCCACCTTTGACTTTGTGTGTACATTTCTGAAGAAGTATATGGACAGCTGTGTCTGATGCTGAGTCAGTACAATGTTTCAATAATTCATTTAATGGAACTCTGAAAATGTCATGAGTCCATCAACCCAGTGTTAATGATCATACATATACTAAAGTTTTTTTTTTTTCCCATACATGGGAGGTAGCCAAAAATCAAAGGCATAAAAACCACTCCCACCCATTCCATCCCTAACATACTCCACTCCCTTCCACTTATCTTGGCACCTCCCGGATGACGGGTCATTCGTGCATCCCGCCCACTGCCACGGGTCGGAAGCAGTGTATAGTAATATGGATACTTTTACATGTGATCAACTAGGTTAATTAAAGGGAATATTTGAGGAAATTTAACATTACTGCATCCGATTGTAATTATAAAAGGCAAGTATAAGTTCCATAGATTGTAAAGCATCCCTCTCCTTTTATGCAATGGGGGACGGAGAGGGGGGGGTTGCTGATTTAATGAAGCGGCCTTGCTGTGGATGTGCTGTGTCTTGCGACACTGCTTCTGACCCAGGGCAGTGGACAAGGTGCAGGGATGGCCTGTCATCCAGGAGGTGCTGAGATAAGAGGGGTGTGGAGTGTATTCAGGGATGGAATGGGTGGAAATGATTTTATGCCTTTCCCTTTTTGGCTACCTCCCTTGTAAGGGGGAGAAGGCCTTGGTATATGTATGTATAATCAAATCAAGAAAAATTAGATCAGTGGAAGGTATATAAAGCAAAGTATCCCATACAAGTCCAAATACTTGTTACTTGTAGTGTGTGTTCAAGGCTCTGCCTTCACAGCAAAGTCACTAGTTTCGCAGAGCCTCCCTTAGAAGCATTTAGCAATTATAATAATTCGTGATTGTCTTGCTGCTAAGTCATATGCTTCCTTGAACAAATAAGTCTTCTATTTCTTTTTGAAAGTATCAGTTCTGGCACAATCTTTGATATCACTTGGCAGCTTATTATAAATCCTTGGAGCACATCTCTCAAGTGCTCTAAATCCCATATTGAGGTTACTTCGTGTCTCAAGCAATCTATGAGGGTCTGTGTTGTGTCAACTCCATTGTTGTGTCTTGGTGGAATTTTTCCAACAAGTTTCTCAAGTACTGGCTTTCTGGATTGCAAAGCCTGATGAGTCAAGACACTGATCTTGTACTCAATTCTTGCTTTAATCAGCAACCAATGCAGGTTTATCAACACTGGTGTAATTTCCTCACAAGGAGGGAGACCTTTTACCAATCTAGCAGCTCTATTCATAACATGTTGCAATTCTTTTAAAAGGTAATTTGGCAGCCCATAGTAGGAGTTGCAATAATCCAGTTTGCTCACATGATTTTGAACCAGCATTTTCATTGTATTTTCAAAATATTTCCTGACAAAACCTATATTCTTGAGGTGATACCATGTTGTTCTGACAACCTGCTGTATGTGACCTTTCATATACTGAATTTTAATTCATGTAAGTAGAGATGAAAAGTTACTTGTGTCAGAGGCAATGTAGGAAAAAAAAACAGCACCTCCACTTCAGGGTATGACATCCAAATTTGGCTTACCCCCAGCACTTCAATTACGTAGCAACTTTCCCTCCTTGTCCACTCAATAGTAAAAAGAAAAAACAAGGAGAATGCTCTTCTGGACACATCTTATCATCTGTTGATATATTCTTTGGTATATTAGGTGTGTTTACCTAATTGTATTTCTTCATTGTGTACAGGAAAAGCTCCCAGCTTTTCCTGTACACAATATATGGGAAATGAAATGGGTGGGAGTGATTTCTATGCCTTTTTCTTTTTGGCTACCCCCCGTACAAGGGGGGAAAAGCCTTTGGTATATGTAAGTATTATTTGCCTACCTAGTATTGGTTGATGGGCAAATAAAGTTATAGAAGCCCCAATGGTAACAGTGAGAACAACAAAATACTTTCGTGAGTATTGCATCAAATTAGTAATGGCAAAAAAAATAGTGATTGAAACGTGGTTAGCTACTTCTGTTATGCAGTAAGGTTTGAATACATAGGTTATAATATTTGGGCAGCCTAATTTGCTGGCTCCCCAGCTAATCGGGTAATAAACCTTCAGGGAAACTCCTGTTTGGATTAGCAAAAAAATGTGTGGTAAGCAGGTGTTTTGAACATAGACTTGTACATTTTGGGCTAATCTTTTTGTGCAAATAACAATTCCCAAGTGGATTGATGAAGGCTATGCAAATGTGACAGTTTGAGCATTGACAGGATGCGATTTTAATTTGTTTCTACATCTGACAGTGAAATACCTTAGTTGATCTGTCACTGTGAGGTTTGGTGTACCAGAAGAGAATGAATACATCTGGTATTAGAACAAAGTTTGGAAAACATTTGATTTGGAAAATAATGTCATCTTCAGCAATGGTGGATTTGCAATGACTAATCAGGTGTTTGTATGTTGTGGAAGAAAATTAAAATTGCCAAAAGTATTTATTTTATGGTAGAATTAAAGAGTTTTAAGCATTTAGGGTCACATGTGGCATTGAATGAAATTGTGGAGGAGGTGAATCATAATGTAAAAGATGTCCTTGGGGGGAGGGGGTGGTGTCTTGTGAGAAATATGTGTCTGAGGGTGACTGCCAAGAGAAGGTTGTGTAAGGGAATGTTTGTGCCCACAGGGTTGTAGGGTACAGAAAGGAATAACCTAAATATGTTTGAGGCAGAATGTGTGAAAAGTATTGTGTTGTGTGTTATTGCCAAGTAAACAAAGTAAGATTGAGTGAGAAGGTGAACAAAAGGCTGAGAACATGTAGAGAGTTATTGTATATAGTGGATTTTTAGAGACTGCTGAGGTGGTTCATATTGAAAGCATTAGTAATGAAAGATTAGCAAGAGTGGTTGTTCATTTTGCCATAACAGAGATAAAAGGGGTTAGGTTTGTCTGATCTGCAGCTTGTTTCTTGGGCACATTAGGTGGTAAGGGACATAGTTGCTGCTGTGTACCATTATAGGAACCAAATCTGTTTGTAGAATGAATACCCTTTCATAAGTAATTACAATCTCCCATTGGTTGGCTGGTATCAGGACCTTCTCCAACCACTGATGGTTGTTGAGCCGTTCATCCATGTCATTGGTATCAACATTGAAGCCAGCATCATGAGATGGACAATGTCTATAGTGATTGTCATTATTTGTGGGAAGTTATTGAAAGTGTTGATGCTCCCTGGCCACATGTTCTTTTAGATGACATTTGTCAATTAGGATTGGACTTCATTCTGTAATTGTACAACATTAAAGATAACATCCTTGATGTTGTATACCTTCAATGAATGTAGACACGCTGCTGTGTACTTTTAAGTGTTGCCACACTCAGGTTCATGGGCTACAACAACAATGTTATGTTAGATTCTAGGCAGGAACATAACTTCTGTGTTGGGCATGGCATCAGTTATATACTCAGGAGCAGGAATCTGTCAGTGATGTTAATTTTGATGTAAACAGTTAGTGGTGGCAAAAAGGGGTCTGCAGCTTGCTGCTCATTCATGGGTCCTGTCAATTGTCTTTGAAATTGACCTGCAGATCACTGATAGCTACTCCATGATTCTTTTGTGCTCTTGCATGTATGAGAAAAGGGGTTTCTGAAAGCACTTGGCATTACCTCCAAGCACAAGGGTTTAGTCCCGGGCTGCCCTGTGGCCAGAGACAATTTTCTCTACTTTGGCTATGAAGGTGTAGCGAATGTTTGTTTTAAGAACAATTATTTTTCATCATAATTAAAACCCATTATCACAGATGCACTACTTAAAGATGTGAGGGAAAACAACAATCCCAGTCATTTTGAGGCTATAGAAACAAGCTGTCTTCTTGAAGCATTGGAACCACCCAGACAAGGCACCAAAGAGTTCTGGGGTGTTTCTAGGCCTTCTCATCTTGAAGTCATAAAGATTATAACATGCCTTAGCTGTAATCAGATCAGGTGATAAGGACATTTTTTGATTGTTCAGACCTTGCATCCAGATTGTAAGATGTTCTGTGTCTTCAGTCAAGGCATGTTATAATCCTATTGGACAAAATAGGCCATATTTTCACCAGCAACTAAGTTTCTATCTTTACTCTTGATCACATTAGGCATAGTCAGCTATGACAAGTGTAAGTACTGGGGAATGTCGTTTATGCCAGGACTTTCTTCATAATGCTTAATTATATCATAATTTGATTTTAAGGAAAATCTTTTCCATTGTTTTTAGATATACCACAAGGAAATGCAATATTATTTAGAGGGTATAGTGCTACAACACAAAATGGATGATAACAAGGAAGACGGTTGTTCAGGAATGCTGCTTGACAAAGACTGGATGCTACAGTTGGGTTGGGTATTGGGTAGCTGTGCTTATGTTTTTTGGCACTAAAGGGTGCCATTTCACTGCATGATCTACATACATGATTATTCTTTAGCGTGTGATTTGCATTTAAGAATATGATCAATGTGCACATTGAAATGAGGTGTCTTGTGGGTTTGATATATAAGCTAGGCCTGCTTTAAAAATATTTTATTCCTGCACCTTGTTGAGAGAAGTCAACACGAGTGAAAGAAGTTATTTGTGATGAAGAATCTGCTGCAGCATTCCTTTGTCACCATTACCTCTAAATCAACTACAAGATATTGCCCCATGCAACAAATGTGGAGGGGAAATAAGTGAAAAATAGAGGAAAACAAGAGGTGAATATCATCTAGCATTTGACTTCATAAAGAGAGGATGCCAGACTTTAGGTCTGTGCATTGGAGAAACATTAATTATCCATTACACTGGCCTGAACAAGCTACATTGCGAGCTGAGATTTATTTATGTTTTTTATTATCATTATTATTAGGCTTGACTATTGCAACTCGCTATATTATGGCCTGCCTAACTACTTATTGAGGAAACTACAATTAGTTATGAACAGAGCTGTGAGGATGATAGTGGGTTTAAAGAGGCATGAGAGAATAACTCCCATACTAATAAGCTTACACTTGTTGCCTATTAAGGCAAGGATCATTTATAAAATATGCACGCTAGTATATCAAGCGATTAAATTTGGAAAACCAGTCGACCTCAAAGAATTGCTTAATGACTTCAGTACAGCTTCCGACTTGACGTTAAGGCATAATGTTCAATTAGACAGGCTAAATGAACCAAGATTTAACACCGAAATGGGTCATAAAGCCTTCGTGAACAGTGCTCCAAGGTTATATAATAAGTTACCCGAATGCGTAAGGATATATGAGAACTACATAACCTTCAAGAGGAAACTAAAGGCATATTTGTTCACTGAGTGCTATGACATGGACTGCATGTCAATGAGGGCAGATTTTGGTTACTAGTATAATCATCTTCAGCTGAGCAGAGCGTCATGCAAGACGGAGCTCAGCACCGAATCATCACATCAAGTATCAAGTATTACTGGTATTATAAATCAGTCATTTGTAATGAGGGAAATGTCTGAAAGATGTCAGGCAACTACTGTATTTTACGGCTTGCATCTTGGAAGACGCACCCTAATATTTGAAAGAAATTTCTAAGAAAAAAAAGAAGTCATTCTCATACAAGAACACATTCACCATATACCCAACCACTGAACACAAAAACATAAGAAGCAAGGACGACATGTATTGTTTACATTACGAAATCACTTGTCCGATTTTGTTTGTATGGCGATGATACTGGTTGGTGATTAGTAAATATACTATACATTTTTCATTGTCCAAGGGTGGTTTTATTTTCATAAAGATAAGATAAAAATTTAAAAAAAATATGGATGTAGATATATAAAACTCCACTGCCGAATCATTTTTTCGGTAGGCGGTGGTCCAAAGTGTCTTTCTGCTGCTCTTTTACAGTGTTCTTTGGCATATCGTACAACTTGTAGCTTGTATGCGATAGTATAACTAAACCGTTTTGATGAACTAGCCATGGGTGATAATTTCCAGGACAAAAAATCTTATGACATATGTGAAAGCCTGGTGGTAACTGATAAAGGCACCTGGCATTTGTGTGCGTTCATGTGTATGTGTGTGTGTGTGTTGCTATGAGACGAGGGAACGGCCCATTTTCTCCACACGCCGAGTAGGCTCCAGGAAGGATTATGGTATTGGAAATATTTGTAACAGCTAAGTACTGAGTTTACATCATATAAAAGGTTGAATTAAATAGTACTTAAGCTAACATCATAGTGTAATGACTCAACATACAAATCCAGGTTGCTATCGGTCAAGTGTCCAAGCTTACATGAGCCTGGGTGTTGCCTTGCAATACAACATTTGTTTTGGAAATGATGGTGTTTTGTGTGAGTGTCTTAATTTTGTTTCTTGTAGAATTGCAATGTGTATGTTGTGTTGTTTAAGAAAGTGTTCAAGTTCATGTTTTTTAGTGTTTATACCGTCAATGTTGTGTTGTAATATGTTGATGTTGTGTGTTTTGTATGTGTTGTAGGTTGAGGTATGGGGTTGAGGTTGGGGTGGTAGTGGGGAAGGTGTAGGATCTGGGTCAGAGGGGGGAAAGGAGAGATCGGGGACAAAGGAAGGGGAGTACTAATCGGGGGTAAGGGCAAAGGGAAATTGGGAGTGGGTAAGGGTGTTGGCTGTGGTTGGGGAGGTGGGATTGGGGTTACTGGAGGGCAGGTAGAACATGTCCAAGTGTTTGTGTATTGGTTTGTGTCAGCAAGTGTTGTACAAGTGAGGTGGGCCCAGTTTTTGCACATATTGCACTGAACTGAGCCCTTTGTCTGTCTGCTCGAAGTAATGGGTTTAGAGCATGTTGGGCATGTGTATTTTGTGGTGGGCCCAGGATTGCTCTCTACATCTCCGGCTAAAAGTAGAAGAAGAGGGGTGATCGCTGGAAAATGACCCCTCAGTGCAGAAAAAACGTAACATTGTGTGTTGGAAAAAAAAGGATTGTGGTACTCCCCCAGGTAGGCGTAGCTCCTCCTTGGGGATCGGTGCCATCTGCGTAGAGCTGATGGCCAGGGGTAGATGCTGCTGTTTGGCCCCCAACTCTTGGGGTTGGGGGGTGGTCCCACGACGTAGACGTTGCAGCTCCAGGACCATCATTTCATAATTACACCACCATCAGACAAGACCGGACTGACGGCAATGGCGGTGGACTCATCACCCTGATCCACCATTCCATCTGTTTTGTGGACACAAGTGCCACAACCAAAATTCTCCTCCCTACCACAGATAACACAACAGAAACCCAATCCATTCGTATCCGCACAGGCAACAATTCAACACTAACAATAATTAACATGTACATTCCCCCCCAATCATCCCCCACAGTTCCAAACACCTTCAGACCTCAACTCAGCCAACTAACCTCAATCCCCAACCTGATCATGGGTGGTGACTTCAACGCCAAGTCGTCTGCCTGGTTTGTCGACAACCCTGACACAGACAGAGGGCTTGATATACAGACTCAATTAGACTCATTGACTATCATGAACAACACGCATAATCATACACATATCCCATACCAAGCCCTCTACACTCCCTCCTCTCCTGATATCACCTTTTGCTCCCCCTGCCTAACCCCAACAACATCATGGAGAGTGGTCGGAGCCCTTGGTTCTGACCACCTTCCAATCATCATCACCACCAAAACAAGATGCACCCCAGCTGGCCACAGACACACTTACACCAATTACAAGAGAGCTAACTGGGAAGCCTTTAATGAAGAGACAGAACAACATTTCGAAACACTTAACAGTACACCAATCACAAACATAAACAATGCTGTGCACGCTTTTAATACAATCATACAAAACGCAGACAAGAGATACATCCCTAGAGGCAACAGAAAATCACACAACCCCAACTTCACACCAGAAATCCAAGGCCTCATCAGACAACGTGACACACTTAAACACGATACCCCCACACCTATCCCTCAAAACATAGCAGACCCAATACACACACTAAACACTGTGATTGCCAATAAAATACATGAACAAAAAACACAAAATTGGCAAAACTTTATCAATACACTTGATCACAAAACAAACACCAGCAAATTGTACAAAACACTCAACAGCATCACACTATCCAACACTAACACTACACGCTCTCACGCAGCAAAAATCACAACAACAGATAATCTACCCTCAAACAGACAACAAGCAAACGCACTCATACGTCATTTTGCACAGACGAGCCATCTTACATCTCACCCTGACGACCGACGCACCATTCGACGTAAGAAAGACTTTCCCACAGACTCAGACTATACACCCTTCATAGACAGTCAGACAAAACTCATATTGCATAGTCTCAAGCACTCATCTGCCTGTGGCCCTGATAACATAAGCAACATACACCTAAAACACATTGGACCACAAGGTATACACGCACTCACAAACATTGCAAACTACAGCTATTCACACAACACAATACCCGACATCTGGAAGCATGGTAAAATAATCACCATTCCAAAACCCAACAAAGACCCAACAATCCCAACATCGCACCGCCCAATCACACTTCTCTGCACCCCCTCTAAAGTCATTGAACGCCTAATACTTAAACTTGTCACACCATATATTCCCCTTGCTGACTCACAACACGGTTTTAGGCCACTACACTCCACAAACACTCTTCTGACAAACCTCACACAAAGAATTTTAGATGGCATCAATTCAGATAGGCCCCACCACAGAACACTTCTTATAACATTGGACATTAGTAAAGCTTTTGATGCTATCCCCCGCCACAACCTAACAAATAAAATATATAACACAGACATGCACAATAACACCAAAAGATGGCTGGCCAATTATCTGGCAGGCAGGAATGCTCATGTGTCATATAATGGCCAATCATCGCACATCAGAAACATTAAGAACGGAGTACCACAGGGCTCGGTTCTATCCCCCACATTATTTAATCTATACATGCATGACTTACCCACGCCAGACAACTCAGAAATACAAATCTCTTCCTACGCAGATGACATAACAATCACATGCACACATCGTAACACAGACAAAGCTGCAGAAATAATCCAGCCTTACCTTGACACACTCAACACATGGTTCATCACAAACAGACTCAAAATAGCTCCAACCAAATCTACAGCAACACTTCTCACCAACTGGACAAAAGAACACAAATACATACCTCATCTCTACATCAACAACACTCTAATACCACACACAAACACATAGAAAATTCTTGGTGTAACATACGATACATCCATGTCTTTCAAACAACACCTCACAAACATAAAAAACAAATGCACACCTAGACTTAACGCACTTAAGTCAATCACTGGAACAACATTTGGACAAAACAAAGAAACTAATATAACAATATACAAACAATGCATACGCTCAGTGATGAATTATGCGAGTCCTGCATGGGCTCCTAATCTCAGTGAGACACACCACAACACCCTTCAAATCATACAAAACAAAGCCCTAAAAACAATTACAGGCTGCACAAATACATCACCTACAGACCATTTACACCATGAAACAAAAGTCCTCAAAGTCAAGGACCACCTCGACATGAGAGGCACACAAACACTTGCTGCAGCCACCACAAACACATCACACCCGCTACACTACATAGCAGAACACCCACACACACCAAGAAACATTAAAACTACACCCAAAGACCTTTATTACGCACAGATACTCTCTTCTCTTCCTCCACAACCACCAAATACCAGCCTCCGGAAACATATTCATAATCATATCACTCACCGCTCCATTAACACACTGAAAGACAACACACTGCTGCATGCCAGACCCCCTGATATCCACCCTTCTGAATCTTCTCTCCCACGTAGGGACAGAGTCCACTTGGCCAGACTGCGATGCGGTCACCACCCAGCACTTCTAAGCTACCAGAAGAGGCTGGACGACCGTGTTGTGAACAGCTGCCCAGGATGTAACACTTCACCCCATACCATACAACACATAATGGAAGACTGCATTATACACAATCATGCTCGCAAACAACACAACATACACTCTATAAAGGATTTGTGGGAAAACCCAGTTTCGGCTGTGGCCTTCCTTGGGGAGACGGACTGCACGGACCGAACGGCGAGGGAACGACCACAACAACAACAACATTTGTCTTGGAAGACGCATTAGCATTTTTCAGGGTATTTTTTAGGAAAAAAGTGCGTCTTGTAAGCCGTAAAATACGGTATATGTGACTGGTTTGATATGTGCAGAGAAGTATGCTCAAATAACGAGAGGTCAGATGGTGGCAACAGCTGAAAATTGTATTCAAATAGATGAGGCACAATTTGCTAGAAGAAAATACAACCGAGTTTGTCTTCACAATAATAATTTAAGACCCAAATCTACTGACACTGAGGTATTGCAAATAACAAAAGTCATGAATGAAAATTGGTCCGTTGGTCATCAGACTTTTTTTTTTTTTTTTCATATATATATATATATATACAAAAAGAGAGCCACTCTAGAGAATTATTTTAAGAGGAGTACATTAAAGTTCATGATCATTAGTTATTTTAAATACGAGTATAATAGAAAGTTGATTTTGTAACATTCTAATTATGACTGGATGTGGTACAGATGAGAGTAAAAGGGAAGAGATAGGCAGTATGTTTGTGAGAAGAAAGATGGATGTGCTGGCTTTGAGTGAAACTAAAATGAAAGGGAGGGTTGAGTGTGAGTTTGGAAGTGTAGTTGGGAGGTTCTCAGGAGTGAAGAGGGGATGAGGGAGAGAAAGGGTGGCTACACTAGTAAGTGAAGAGATAGGTAAGGGTGTAGTGGAGTGGAAGGAGGTTTCTTCTAGGTTGATGTGGATGAAGGTGAAGCTGGGAAGGGAGATGTGGGTTTTTGTAAATGCGTATGGGCCTGGTAGTGAGAAGAGCATAGAGGAAAGGGAGGTTTTTTGGATAGATTTAAATGAGTGTATAGAGGGATTAGGGAGAAATGTCAATGTAGTTGTATTGGGAGACCTCAATGCTAGGGTAGGAAATGAACCAATAGACAGAGTGATTGGGAAGCATGGAATTCCAGGTAAAAATCATAGTGGAGAATTGATGGTGGAGATGTGTCTTGAAAGAGAGTTGATGATAGCAAATACAGTGTTTAGGAAGGAAGTCAAGCACAAGTATACGTGGGAGAGGGTGGCAGATAGAGCGTTAATGGACTATATAGTGGTGACAAGGAGTATGATAGGAAGAGTTAAGGATGTACATGTTGTAAGGGGAGAGAGTGGGGGAATATCAGATCATTTTCTGGTGGAAGGTAAATTGAGAGTAGAGAATAGGTGGAGAAAGAGGAAAAGGGAAGAAGGTAGGGAGGTACTTAGAGTGAACTCTTTAAATGAGAAAGAAAAGGAGAATGAGTATAAGAAGAAGCAGAGAGAGGAGTGGGAGGGAGTGAAAGATAGAGTAAAACTAGGAGTGGAGGAGGAATGGGGATGGTTCAAGGAGGGAGTCATAAGGTGTGCAAAGATGCTGTGTGGAACAAGGAGGGCAGGAGGAAATAGAAGGAAGGGTAGTGAGTGGTGGGATGAGGAAGCAAAGAAGGGTGTAGAAGAGAAGAAACAGGCATTCATAGATTGGCTACAAATTAGGACTAGGGAGTCATATGAGAGGTACAAAGTAAGGAGAAAGGAAGTTAAGCATAAGATAAAGGAAGCAAAGAGGAGAGCAGATGTGAAATGGGGTAAGAGTATGACAAAATTTTGAAGAAAAAAAGATGTTTTGGAAAGAAATTAAAAGAGGAAGCAAATCAAGTAGAGAAGAAAAGGTAAAAGGTGCAGATGGAGAGATGATAATGGAAGAGAAGGCAGTGAGAGGAAGTTGGGCAGAGTATTTTAGGGAGTTGCTAAATGTGAAGGATAGGGTGGGAAAATGTAGTTGCAGTGGGAGGCACTAAGAAAATGAGAGTGATGAGTGAGGAAAATGGAGGAGAAATGGGGGAAAGATGAAGTGAAAACAGCTGTTAAGATGATGAGAGCAGGTAAGGTACCTGGGTTGGATGGATACAATGCAGAATGTCTGAAGAAAAGGAGGTACAGTTGTGGTGGACTAGCTGGTGAAGTTATTTAATGTTTGTTTAAGAGAGGTTCGAGTGCTGGAGGAGTGCCTGTATCATTCTGCTTTTCAAGGGAAAGGGGTACAAGTGTGAGTGTAGTAGTGTCAGAGGGATCAGCTTGTTGAGTGTAGTTGGGAAGGCTTATAGGAGGATCTTGATTGAGAGGATTAGGAGAGGAACAGGGGAGAATTGGTGAGTAACAGTGTGGTTTTAGGACAGGTAGGGGTTGTGTAGATCAGATCTTTGTGGTAAGACAGATATGTGAGAAAGCTATAGGAAAAGGTAAGAATGTTTTTTTGGCTTTTGTGGATCTGGAAAAGGCTTACGACAGGAAGGCACTGGGAGGTTCTGCAGATATATGGGATAGGAGGAAAGCTGTTAAGAGCAGTCAAGAGTTTTCACGAGAATAGTAGAGCTTGTGTTAGGATTAGAAATGGAGAGAGTGAATGGTTTGAGGTAAAGGTGGGACTTTGTCAGGGATGTGTTATGTTGCCCTGGCTGTTCAATTTATACATGGATGGGGTGGTGTGAGAGGTGAATGCAAGGGTGGTGGGTCAGGGGTTGGAGATGGTTAAAGAAAATGGAGAAAATTGGGAAATAAGTTTGCTGATGACACTGCACTTGTAGCAGGATCAGAGGAGGGATTGAGGAAGTTAGTGACAGAGTTTGAGGTGTGTGAAAGAAGGAAGCTGAAGATAAATGTGGGCAAAAGTAAGGTGATGAGATGTACAAGGGGAGAGAGTGACAGCAGGCTGGAAGTGAGCATTAAGGGAGAGAGACTGGAGGAAGTAGATAGGTTTAGATACAGTGAGACCTCTCATTAACGGACGTTAATTAGCTGTGTTTGCGGTGTTATTGCTATGTTTTTGGTGCTGTTGTTTAGTGCATGCAATCACCATGCCACCCAAAAACCACTCCAAAACAGTAAAAACACCGCAAACTCAGCTAATTAACGTCCGTTAATGAGAGGTCTCACTGTACTTGGGTTCAATTGTGGCAGGAAAGGGAGGAGTGTGGGTGGAGGTAGAACGTAGATTGAGAGAAGCGAGTAAATGCCTAGGTGGATTAAAAAGTGTAATGAGAAATAGACATTTGGGAATTAATGCTAAGAGGAGGTTATATGAAGGAGTGATTGTGCCGACAGCACTGTATGGGGCAGAAACATGGAACATAGGAAGAGAGAAGGAGTTTGAATGTGTTTGAGATGAAATGTCTGTGAAAAATGAAGAGGTGAGGAGGAGAATGGGTGGAAAGGGAGTTGGGAGATAGGGTTGATGAAAGAGTATTAGGATGGTTTGGACACATGGAAAGAATGAGTGAAAAAAGATTAGTAAAAGAGGTGTGGAAGGCAGAGATGGATGGATGGGGTAAAGGGGCATTACAAAAGAGAGGAATGTCTGTTTCAGAAGGATGGGAGAAGACAGAAGATAGGGGTGAATGGAGAAGGGTTGTGTATGGATGATGCTGTGATGCATGAGGGGGAGTGGGTGGGTGAGGAAGTATGTATGAGAAATAATTTGACGCAGCACGAAGGGATTTCTCCCCGTCTTCTCCTTTTCTGCATGAGGGGATGTAGAGGGGGTCGCTGATTTAATGAAGCTGCCTAGCTGTGAATGAAGGGGAGTGGAGTAGGTAGGGGATGGATTGGGTGGGGGTGGTTTCTATGCCTTTGTCTTTTGTCTACCCCCCATGTAAGGGGGGAAAAGCCTTTGGTATATGTATGACTGGACACTGGTCAACTTGTGTACTTGGTAACTATGCTACAATTTTTGCCACTACTTTCAGAATTGTAATGATTGAGTAAGGATTTTTGTTGTTAGTCTTGTGAAGTGACAGTTATGCGAGCTGAGTGAATATATATTTGAATGGATATGTAGTTATGTGCAGGTAGTAGGTTCTTGTAGATGAGTAGTATGCTGCCTTGGTGAATTTTGTGGTGTTCATTTGGATGTCCTTATGTTTTGTAATGAGATGGATGAGTAAAGTTGAGGGCTCTTGCATAGAATTACGTATCTATCATCTTCTTGTGGTGTATTATGAAGATGATATTGGTTTCTTTGTTCAGTCTTTGGTGATGGTTTTGGAACATCCTCTTATTTGTACCTATACTTGTTATGTGCAGTTTGTAAGATGTTTGTTTTCCTGATTGTTGGGAACTATGCTGTGGAGGCATAGTCAAATGTTCTCAAGAACTTTGCAGATTGTGATTAGAAGGTATCTGTCTACTAAAGCCCATGCTGATGAAAATGGTGGCAGCCAGAATCCAAACAGAAATACCTACTTCTTCCAGCCAACACGTCCACTCCAGCACACTTTTCATAGATATGACAAATACTGTAAGGATTTAAAGTGGGGGGATGATGAAAGAACAGTTATAGATGTAACTAAGATTTTTACCAGGTTCCCCTATACATAATATTCAAAATGGTAACAAA
Organism: Oratosquilla oratoria; assembly: GCF_046742065.1. Classification (NCBI taxonomy): domain Eukaryota; kingdom Metazoa; phylum Arthropoda; class Malacostraca; order Stomatopoda; family Squillidae; genus Oratosquilla; species Oratosquilla oratoria. The sequence continues at coordinate 45,780 of NW_027467563.1, forward strand.
AAGTGGTTAAACAACTTCATAGAAGACTGTGCAGAGTAATCTATAAGAACCAAATCTCAGGAGCAAAAAGATAGTGGAGTCCCTCAGGGTGCAGTATTTTTATCCTTACTGTTCCATCTCTTCATGAGTGGTCTCCCAATTCCAGAACCTGACCTGAACACCAATGTTTTCTCATGCAGAAAACCTGATGGTAATAGCTAGCACAATAAATACAAAATAGCAGTCTGGCCAGAGTTTCAAATTGATCTAGATGCAACCACCATACAGAGGACACCGAACACCTCGTACCACAATGTCCCACACTAAAAATGCATAACCAGGAACACAATATATCATACCTGAGTGACATGTGAGCCCACCCTGGGACAACTGATTGATTGGCCCGTGAGTCAGTCTATCAGTCTGTTGACTTTGATCTCTCTTGCAGGAGACCCATTGTACCCAGGTAAGAGGCAGCAGCAATGGGATTGGGCTAGAAATTACTCTGGAAAATGTATTAATTGTGTAGGTATAGCTAGTTTGGGGCAGTGTAAGAGTATTTGGTGTCTTCTGAGTGATGATTAGATCTGGGGCAATTTGTTAACTAGGCCTATTCTGTGTTGATACTATCTTAATAAGCTGGATTCTGACCTGAATGCAGGTGTCCTAGTGTGGTTCTTGTTTCTCTTAGGAGGGATATTTGTCGAGGTGATGTCTGGAGGGATTTGATGGGGTTGTTGATCTGGAAGTGCTTGTCACAGCTCCTTTCATCTTAACCCCTTCACTCTGGGCCAAAATCTCGCAGGCAGCATTAGCTGCCAGTAGTGCGATGTTGCATCATAATACTTGCATAATAAAAAATAAAGTTACCGCTGTATTGCTCGTTCTCTTTCACCCGTGAATTTTGATAACCGTAGAAAATATGATGAAGCCAGTTTACAGAGTATGGGGGTCACGCAGGTACAACTGCAATATATATAATCAAGACACCGACATCGGCATCCTCGCGTACCCACTTGCTCCTCATGAAGCCTACGTAGGCATCATTGTATCGAAGGGGTTAATGTCTTCAGAATGACAAACCACCCCTGAGGTTCTTCAGCATGGGGAACAACCAAAAGTCACTGGGAGCAAGGTGTGGAGGGAGTGCAGGGAGGGTGAGAGACCATTTTGATGCCCGACTACCAGGATGGAATTGTGGACTGCATTGCCCTGGGCCAGTTGCCACCAACCCAGTTGGAAGAGCTGTGACTTTTTGTGACAAATTTTCTTTGAATTCCCTTGAAACTTCCACATGGTACGCTTTGTTGACTGTCTGGTCAAAGAGAAGCCAGTGTATGTAAATGATGCCCATGGCATTTAAAGGAGGGGTGGTGGTCCTTATGAACTTCCTGGTATACATGTTCTGCCTTGTCCTTTTGGATATGGGGGGAGCCCGGATACTTCCTTTGGGCACTTTGTCATTGGATCATAAAGTTACATACTATTGGTTGATTGTGCTTTGCCATCTATGGATCCATTGTTCGCATGGCAATCAGTAGATTGCACAACCATTGATCAATGGTGCTTTGTCTTTGAGAGATGTAATTAAATCATATGGCCTCATCATATTGAAATGTATGTTAACACCAGTAATTTGTCAATAAATATGATTTAGAAAAGGAATATTGGACATTTAAGAATATAATGAAAAGGAAACATGCACTATATAGGACAGGTAATGCCCAATTGCTTACAAAATGGTGAAAAATGATTTAACTAATTTTTTAATATGTAAGATATATTTTTTATAACTAGTTCTCGACTTGTATTTACAATCATATACTGTATCACGTGTGGGAGAACCAATCTATCACATTATAAATTATTTAAAAAAAATTATTATAACAAAAGTATTAGTATTGCAAAAGATTATATATTTACAATTACTTATAAAATCGTATCAAGCACAACACATCCAAATAAATATTTCCCCAATGCTATCACATCAGTAATTTCACATCCTAAGTAGCCCATAAATTTACCACATTTATGTAAACCTGCCTAAACCCATGACTGGTGTTTTTTTTTTTAATTTTTCAGCAGATTTAATTGAATTTATATTGACACATTGTATGGTACCATTGTTCATGCTGCATTCTACCATGAAGGTTCCATCATCTGGGCACTGGTAGTGACAGTAAATGTCCATTTCCTCTTTGTGGAGAAATTGACATGGGTGAAAGGGAACAGAAGATGGAAATAAAGAATCAATGCATTTTCCAAAATGTTCACAAAGGGGCCATTGTAATGTAGTTCACTCATGTCCTTGCCAAATAACAGTGAAGTTGCAAATGCAATGCAGTATAGTCCAGTCATATGCATTTGGTTTTGTCAGTTCATTTCTTGAATCACAATTTTTTCCTTGAAACTATGCATATACAGTACTTGGCAGTGAGCTTGACAGTATCATTGGCTGGGATCTGGTGTAAGGAATCATAAGTTCCCACAATGTTCCTGTCTGTCTGACCAATGTTTGAAAGTTATCCAATGACTATTTGATACATGCAGAAGTTGTATGAATTCACCGGTAGGCATGTCAAAAAAATGTGTTTTGCTGCAGAAGTGTCTTGTAAACCAGATGTATTGGTGGAATTCTGTTTTCAATGTTTTTCTGGCTGCTGCCATATGCTGATCACTCAACCAGACATTATTGTCAACTTCCTTTGATAGCAGTGATAGTTCCTTATTCGAACATATTGAGGATGGATGACAGCAAGTTGAACATTCTATCTTTTTCAGTTGACAGCTATACTTAGTAGTCTTGCAACTATTCTTAGTCATAACGATTCCTTGTGAACTTGTTTTCCGGGTGTAATTTTTTGGCATCTTCATGATGATTAATCCACTTTGGATTTGTCTGGAACATCATCACAATACTCCTGCAGGTCTCCACCAGTAAACTTTGTACTTAGTAATCCATATTGTGTGTACAACAAATGACTTGAACTTTTTCCCCGTATACATCACTCACAACATATGGTATCAGGTTTATATCTGTCAAGGAATGATCCAGTTTTGATACAGCAACACTATCACCCGTTGAAAACTCTTGGACCTAGATATGTTTCTGTCTATTGTAAAATTTGGACATCTTTGTGGTGGCAATGTATATTGTCCAAAGTACATTTACGGATGGCTCTGTTGAGTTGGTGCCTCATTGCTTTCCTCTTACACCATCTTTGATTGCTGATCCAGATCTGGCAACTTATCTGTTAGCATTTGTTTCAGCAGCAAGTTGTTAGTGTCTATGAGATCAAGCATTTCCATATTTGACTCTTGTTACATCTTGCTTCTTCTGACAGAACTTGAAAGCTTGAAACCTTTCATTATCTGCTGAATGTTGCTTTCCATTTGTGCTGTCTGACTCCTTGCTCTTCACAGTTTTCAATTGGTTGCAATGGTTTTGTGGTATGCAAACATAGCACTGGAACAGGTGCCTTTCTAGTTTTCTTTTTTTCTTCCATTTTCTTCTTTTGTTGTAATATCTATGTTGATGTCTCTTCAACTTTGTCTCGTTCAAGACTCTTTGGTGACACAGTGCTCCTTTACACCAGAAAATATTTTTGTGGGGACACTCCTACCAAAGTTGACATGGTATGGGGCACCTTTTATAGTTTCTTGGCGGGTACTCTTCATTGAGAACATAATCCGGAATGAAATCCATGAAATCCTGTGGAATCCTATTTCATCTTGGCTGACGTTTTCCTCTTGTTTCATTGTGGCAATCTCTTTTTCAACTGTCCTCTTTGTACATTCCACCAAACTCTGCAACTGAGAATGATGTATTCTTCTAACATACGTGCTACATCATCTGCTATTTTTTGCTCTAATTGGAATAACATGTGATATTTCAAGAAATGGTCCATGAAGTGTACTATACAGTATAGTTAAAATATCTGGTGAATGCCACATGTCAATCAGGTCACTCAAGAAAGACTGTATGATTGGATGGAGTGGTGGTCTAGTCACTCATGGCTGATTGAGATGGAAAACGGTACAATTTTTGCAGAATTCATGGACAAGACCATGAGTTATTTCAAAGTAATGATGTTAGACATGATCAAGTACATTTTTGTATCTTTTATGTTTAACTCCTGACAACTGATGCTCTTTATGATATTGTATATGTTTTCAGCATGAACAACTCTTAGAAAACTTGATGTGCCCTCTAATGGATTCTTGTGATTATTGGGTATGACAAGAATTTCTTTAATGTCTAGGCCTCATAGGTCCACTATCTGGAATTGCTATGTCTTCGCCCAGTGCCTAAAGTGTGGGTCAACTTTCTGATTTTTGTTCAAAAGGTGTTGTTGAATTGAATAGTACTTTTCTTCGTTGATGACAGGGCTCTTTTTGGTGATGCTGCCTGCTTGTCTGCAATTTCTTGCATACGTCTTCTGTATTTGTCATCCATGTAGCATGTTGTATGTTTAATGAGGTAATGTATGGTAAACCTTGGTCCTGTTACCTCGTAAAGCTGGCAAAGGAAGTGATAACCAAAGAAATGGCAGTAAACGCTGCATTTATCAAACAGATATCATCCAATCTCGTCGGAAATTAGTGTTGTTGGACTGTGACGGTTTCTTCATAATCTCATTGGTAATTATTGTTGTTGGACTGAGGCCATTTCTTCTTAATTTCATCAGTAATTTGTGCCAATCACCATTTCCCCCAGTCACCAATAATTTCTGGTAGTGTCGGACCTGTGACAATTTCTTCACAATCTCATCAATACTTAGTGTCATTTTCTTTTAACATCATGATAAATACTCACTAATAAACACCCTAAGATTACATGTGCTCAATCGATCCCATATCACAGCACACAAGCAGTAAGGAACAAAGACCAAAGATTTGGAGGGTCTTGGTTGGCTTGATGTTTAGTTTAAAAAACATTGAGAGATGGCAATGCAGTTTTTAATGTCGAGATGAGTTTAATTATATTTTTGAATGTCCAATGTATCTTTTCTAAATCATGTTTATTAATCAGTTTATTGGTATTGACATACAAGTCAATGTGACAAGACCTTAAACATGATCCAATTATCCCTTGAATGTGCAGCACCGTCGATCAATGGTTGTGTTATCTAACAATTGCTGCACGAACAATAGATTCATAAATGGCATAGTGCGATCAATTCATAGTGCAAATTGGTCGATAGCACTTAATAGTGACAGTAGATCTGGGTTTCATCACAGGTCATATACGCCAGCACTCTTGGATTGGAGGAAATGAGCTTGGCCATCTTCCTGCTGTCACTAATGTGTCTTCCATTCATCACTGGGGACCCATTGTACAAATTTTGAATATGATATATCTTCATGAATGATTTAATGTACAGTTGCCACACCAACTCCAAATTATATATTGTGTCCAGTAACACACTTGCTGGCCGAGCAGGTTAGGGTGTTATTACTTGTGGCAAAGGTCAAGGTGATTGGGGTTCAGACACTACCACTGGCAAGTTGAACTAAGGGCATGGTTCATTAAATTCCATGCCACAAGTGGCATGGTCCTAGCCTCCTGATGGGAGGGGGGTTGTGACATTAAACCAAATCATTCGTCAACACACTACAATCCTCATCCAGATTATTGAGTTTTCACAGCCAACTCGGGCATTCTGAAATTCCTCTTCCTCCTACCTTAAAGTCTCTAAACTCCTCTGCTAGAGTCTCATTATACAGAGAGTTGCAGCATAACTTGACAAAAAAAAAATTACCCAGGGAGCCATTTTGCGGCTAAATAATTTTATTTCATGCATACTGTTTGTTCTTGCTATTATGCTAGGGTAGGGGATGAACCAGTAGATGGAGTGGTTGGGAAGTGTGGAGTGCCAGGTAAAAATCATAATGGAGAGTTATTGGTGGAGATGCATATAGGGAGTTGATAGCTTACACAGTATTTATGAAAAAAGTTATGCATACACATGGGAGAGGATGGTTAATAAGGTCTTAATGGAAAGTGTAGTATCCAGGAAAAGAGTATGAAGCATTCTGGAATTTTTTGGTGGAAATGCATTTAGGTAGTTGATAGCTTACACAGTATGAAAATAGTTGAGCATAAATACACATGGGAGAGGGTGGTTGATAAGGTATTAACCCCTTCCATACGGTGCCGCACACGTAGGCGTCATGGGGAGCGAGTGTATTCGCGAGGCTGCCATATCGGCGTCTTGATTATATTTATTGTAGTCGCCCCTCCATAATGACATTCTTTCTAATTCTTTTGTAATCGCATTTTCTATGGTTATCAAAATTCACGGGTGAAGAGAGAACGATCGATATAAGCGGTGACTATATTTTATGATGCGAGTATTATTACGACACGTCGTACGGCTGGCATTGGCTGCTGCCACCGAGATCCAAGTCCATGATGCCTACGTGTGCGGCACCGTATGGAAGGGGTTAATGGAAAATGTAGTATCCAGGAAAAGAGTATGAAGCATTCTGGAATTTTTTGGTGGAAGGTAAACTGAGAGTGGAAGATGGGTGGAAAAAGAGGAAAGGGGCAGAGGATACGTGCTCAGTAAACTGTGTAAATGAGAAGGAAAAGGTGCAGGAGTACAAGGAGAAGCTGAGAGAAATGTGGGAGGTGATAAAGAATAGAGGTAGGAATGGGGCATTTCAAGGAGGGATTCACTAGGTGTGCAAAGATGGTGTGAAAAAGGATGATGAGAGGGAATAGAAGGAAGGGTAGTGAGTGGTGGGATTAAGAAGTGAAGAAGGTAGTAGAAGAGAAGTGAGCATTCAGGGACTGGTTGCAAAGACATGAGAAAAATATGAGAGGTATAAAGGAAAAAGTAGAGAAGCAAAACAAGATAAAGGAGGCAAAAAGGAGAGCATAACAGAATTTTGAAAATAGTAAAAATGTTATGGAAATAAGGAGAGGAAGAGGAGGCGATCAAGTTGAGAAGAAAAGGTGAAAGGTGCAGATGGAGAGATGTTAATAGAAGAGGAGATGGTAAGGGGAAGATTGGCAGAGTATTTTAGAGAACTGTTGAGTGTGGAGGAGGATGGGGAGGTATTGGTGGTATCAGTGGCAGGCACTAAGAAATTGATGGTGGTGGAAGAGGAAAATGGAGGAGATATAAGAAAAGATGAGGTGTAAGTAGTTTTGAAAATGATGAAAACAGGTGAGGCACCTGGGTTAGATGGATGTCATGCAGGATGTCTGGAGAATGGAGGTACATTAATAGTGGACTGGCTAGTAAGGTTGTTTAACCTCTTCAATATAAGCCAAATTCTCACATGCAGCATTGGATGCCTGATGTATGATGATGCATCATAATACTGGCATTATAAAATATAAAGTCACTGCTGATTTACTCGTTCTTTCACTCTAAGTAATAATAATAAACAGAAAAATGTGATCAAGCCAGTTCACAGAATTCAGGGGTTACAATACTGTCATTATAAAATGTAAAGTCACTGCTGATTAACTAGTTCTTTCACTCTAAATAAAAATAAACACAGAAAATGTGATCAAGCCAGTTCACAGAATCCAGGGGTCACTCAGTTACAACTACAAAATCAGGACAGCAACGCTGATGTCTTCATATACCCACTCGCGCCTTATGATGCCTACATAGGTGTCATTGCATGGAAGAGGTTGATATGTGTTTAGGGGAGGGTAGAGTGCCAGAGGACTGGAGGAGTGCCTGCATAGTTCTCTACAAGGGAAAAGGGAGACCAATATGAGTGTAGTAACTTCAACAGGATCGGTTTGTCGAGTGTAGTTGGGAAGGCATATGGGAGGGTTTTAATCGAGAGGATTTGGGGAGGAACAATGTGTGTTTAGAAAAGGTAGGGGTTGTATGGATCAGATTTTTGTGGTAAGACATGTACGAGAAAGCTTTAGGAAAAGGTAAGGATATATTTTGAGCCTTTATGGATTTGGAAAAGGCTTATGGCAGGGTAGGCAGGTAGCCACTATGGGAGGTTTTGAAGATATATAGAATTGGGGGAAAGCTGTTAAGGGCATTCAAGAGTTTTTATGAGAGTAGTAGAACCTGTGTTAGAATTAGAAATGGAGAGAGTGAGTAGTTTGAGGTAAAGGTGGGACTGTGACAGGGCATGTCTCATGTTGTCATGGCTGTTCAGTGTGTTCATGGATGGGGTTGTGTGCAAAGTAAAGGTGAGAGGAATGGAGATGGTTAAAGAAGATGGAGAAAAGTGGAAGGTGAGCCAGTTGTTGTTTGTGGATGACACTATGTAGTAGGGCAGAGGAGAGATGGGTTTTGGGAAGGTATCCGATAGAAAGTTGAAAGTAAATTTTGGAAAAGGTAAAGTAATGAAATGTACAAGGGGAGATGATGGCAGCAAGTTGGAAATAAGTCTTACAAGAGAGAGGCTGGAGGAAGTGGATAGGTTTAGGTAATGAAGGTTGTATGTGGCAGAAAAGGGAGTGGAGGTGGAAGTAGATTGTAGACAGAGAAGCAAGTAAATGCCTTGGGTGATTAAAAAGTGTCGTGAAAAATAGACATTTGGGAATGGGTGCAGAGAGGAGACTATTAACTTAGTTGTATTATACGGGAAGGGAGCTATGCTCGTGGTGACCCTTTTTGTATCTTTCAGTATCATTTTTTTTTTTTTTTTTATTTATTTATTTTTTTTTTTTTTAATTTTTTTTTTTTTTTATATATAGTAAATCATTCCTAAAATTAGTCATATCTTCATCCAAATAGTCAAATGCCACTTTCATTGACCTTAGTAGGTTGAAGATTTCTCCGACTATTTTGTTTATAAGTTTATCTGGTGTCATGTCTTTGCTGATTATTATTCCAAAGTCCCTTTCCAAGTGCACTTTTTTTTTATTTCTTCTTCACCAATATTTTCATTTTTTGAAATTCTGATTTTACTTTTTCCAAACTTCATTATGCTACATTTCTTGATATTGAAGTTCACTTCCCACTTGATTGTGGAGGTGTGTATCCGGGAGATAGATCGAGTCTATGTCCGGATGCCATGTTGGGATCACTCTTAGTTTTCCCCCATTCCTTAGGCATTATGGCACTTAAGGCACTGCACGATGACAGCGTGGTGATCCGGCGTGCTGGGGCTACAAAGACTCCCCAATGTGCCCATCTTGTCATAACTCACCCCAAGATACAGACCATCTCGTACTGCACTGCCCAATCACAGCAGTGCCTGGGGGTTACCAGACTATCTATGAAGCAAATCAAACATTCATAGACTGGCTAGCAAATACAAAGTTGGAGGTGTAAGAAAGCCATACGATACTACTACTTCCCACTTTTGAGTCCATTTCCAGATTTTGTCCAGGTCTGATTGTAATGAATCACAGTCCTCTTCTATTCTTACTTTCTTTAAAATTTTTGCGTCATCTGCGAAGAAATTCATGTAACATTGAACTCCTTCATTCATGTCATTTATATGAAGGGTTGATTGTGCCAATGGTACTGTATGGGGCAAAGACCTGAAACTTAAAGAGAGGAAAAGTGTAAATGTGTTTAAGATAAAAGATGAAATGTCTGAGAAATATGGGAGGGGTTACAATGTCGGATAGAGTGAGAAATGAGGTGGTGATGAGAGTTGGGGTGGAAAAGGAGATGGCAGATATGGCTGATGAAAGAGTATTGGGATGGTTTGGACACATAGAAAGAATGAGTGAAGAAAGATTAGTAAAAGGTGTGGAAAGCAGGTGGAGGGAGTGAAGTTGAGGGGACGACCGTGGACAAGATGGATGGACGGATGGTGTGAAAGGGGCGTTGAGCAAGAGAGGCATGTTTGTTAAGCAAAATAAGGAGAAAGCTGGATATAGGGATGAGTGGAGAATGGCTGTGTATAGATGATATTGTTACCAGATACTTAATACATAATTTCACCTTAGAAAATGCCATCCTATTTTTGCCATAAATATGCAGCTGCAGGGGTGGGGGTACTTGCTGCATATTTTTTATGAGGACTGTAGTTGAGGCTGTATTTTTTTTCCTGCCTCTTGCTTGCCCTCTGATTGGTGACTGCTATCTCTTCTACTGCTCTTTGGTGGATGGGAATTGGTCATTGGCAAATATTTCCAAGTTCTTTTCTATTTTTTCTGTGCATTCTTTCTTTTTTTTTCATACACTCTTGTTTGTAGGTTTTCTTTTTTCTTTCGATGGTGATCTTTATTGGGAAAGGGTCTTAGGGGAGGTCATGTACGGGTTCTCATGTGTTTTGAGGAAGGATGAAGACATGCCAGAAGCTATTTGTTATGTTGAGGATGTTGCCTGGTGGGGTGGTTGCAGGAATTTTATGTTTAGGTTGGGGAGTTGGTCAAAGGATTACAAAGGAGGAACAAGCTGACAGGAGATCTTTTGGTCCATAACTAGGTCAGATGCAAAAAAATTATAATAATGATAAATAAAAATTATAATACTGTAAATGATAAAATAGGTAAAGTTAATAAAAAACAGGTAAATAATAAATAATAATAAATTGACAGACAAATAACAAACAAATAAATAATATAGATTAAATGGCAGGCATTACAGCATCCTGCTTAGGTGTTTATCTAAATGAATCTTAAAGCTTCAAACTGAACTACATTGCACTGCCTCTGCAGGAAGTTTATTCCATTCATTAACTACACGGCAAAATTATTTCTACCCACTTCCAAATTAAATCTATTTCCTGACAGTTTAAGACCATTATTCCTTGTTTGGTCTGCTGTTTGTGTGTTTAACCAAATTGTTTGGTGTACATTCAAGTCCAGTACAGTATGTGGTTTGTGAATGGGTTGAGAGGTTAGAGTAGAGGTAGATATTTGTGATGTGTTTCTTTATTTTTATTTGGAGTGATGTCATTTCAGTTGTGGTGTCTGAGAAAAAAAAATCAAATGGAGTACTTGTATTATTTTGTTTGTTTCAGGACATACAATGGCCCAAAGAGGAGCAGTAGCCCAGAGGCCTAACGGAGGAGGCCAGGCTAAAATCTGTCAGTTTAAACTGGTACTTCTTGGGGAATCTGCCGTAGGAAAATCTTCACTTGTTCTTAGATTTGTTAAGGGACAGTTTCATGAGTATCAAGAATCCACAATTGGAGGTAAGGCATATAACATTCTTCAGTATTTAGTAATTTAAGTGATACAGTAGCCCCTCATTATCAACGGGGATTTGGTAATGAAGATATTAGTAGATACCCAAAACTGTTGATACTGATTTATGCTTGATAAGTATCAGCTGATTTCAATGTTTGTATTATGTTGCTTTATATTTGTTGTTATATGTAGCCTGTTTCATCATACTTATTGGAAATATATTTATATAGAGTCATTGAAAAAAAGGACTGTATGATACAAAGAAAAAATTCCACTTATGATGCTTAACTCATCAGGGTTGCCATATTAAACTGGCTGAAATTAGCAGTTTGAAGGGCTAAAAGTATTGAATATTAAAAGCAGCCCAATATGTATGTAGATTGGTATCAGTAGTGTAGCAAGTGTGGGGGATGAGGGGGCAGACTGCCCCGGGCGGCATGCGGCATGAAACACACATTTGGGGCAAGACTATATGGATATCTCTTGACAAAATGTGAAAAGCATTTAATTTTTAAGGTGGTTGTTCACTGAGAACTGTAGTACAATTGATTGAACTGTTTTTTCCACTTGCCCATTTGTTTGAGTTTATCAAAAGAAAATTTATTATAGGAACATTTATCCTTGAACATGACATTATTTTAGTCTACTTTTTTTCAAGCAAAGAGGAGCAGAAATGATAGCCATATATAGTTGCATGATCATGTTACTCATTGATGTTGAATGTTAACAAATGCATCATATTGATTGTTGGTTTGCACTGCCAGCTTTTCCAATAGTTTCCTTTGCCATCACTTACACCTTGTGCCACACAGGGTTTGTTGGCAATGTGTTTATATTTGACGACACATCATGTGCAGTGAATAATGCGAGTAATGTTCATGTCAAAATTATATTCAGTCTTGTTCTGATAGTACTGTTGAGCAATGAAGACAAATGGGGATCTGATGAAAAATATGAAGGTTTAATACAGTAAGGATAGGTAATATATATTATTTAAGTGATCATACAAAGATCTGGTGGGCTGTGGTATGACTATTTCCTCATGTGGCACTTTGGTATGCTTTTCACAGAAATATATTTAATAGCATATGTATTAGGCCTATCCTCTGGGAATTTATTTATGATTATAATTCACATAATATATGATAAAGTTTTCAAAATAAAGTAGCACATTGGTTTAGAAATTAGCCCAATCTGACAACCCTGGTCCACTCCATTGCAATTTGTCACCTCTGCTATTGTCATTTCTTTCATTTCCATTGAAAAATGAGTATATGTATAATTATCATGGAGGTGATGCTTAGTGAATAGGCACGGGCAAAGTTAAGATTATTTTTGTGTACTAGCAGAAATGTACAATTTCCCATCGGAAAGTCCATCAGTGGTTAAAACAGTTTTAAAAAAAAAATCCATCAATAATGAAGGCTTACTGTAGATTGAGACATTAAACAACATGAAGAAAATGAAAATCTATACTTACAACATAAGAAGTAACTCAGAAGATCACAGGCTGGAGAGTTTAATGGAAGAACCAAACATCAAGTGGGACATCGTAGGACTGAGTGAAGTCCAAAGAGTGGAAAAAAAGCTGATACAATTACAAGATGGTCACCACCTGTTCTATTATAGAGGTAAGGACAAAGAAAGATCTAGTGGAGTAGGATTCTTGATAAACCGAGAGGTTGCTAGTAATATACCGTATTTTCCGGCTTAAAATGCGCATCGGGTTATAATGCGCACCCATGCACTTCGTTATATCAGTACACAGATAGTGCGCACCGACATATAACGCGCCTGCCTGATCGCCATCTAGCGAGAGAATCGAGTCGGAACTACATGTACCGGTATATGACTCATGTTGTGCGTTGGTCCCTTATTACTTTGTAGCTTAAATAGTTTGTAGGAAATATGATCTAAAAAAAGTTTATTGAAAGTAAAATATACAGAAAAATTTCAGGATTTTTACAGAAAATGTTCATTTTATATCTTGAGGAAATAATTCATCTTTACCATTTTTTATTTAATACTGAAACAAACTACAGACTGTTTCGTTTTAGCTTTGAACCTGCAATGACAGTGGTGAAATAGGACAGTCTCTCATCGAGGTGACGTTTAGTTAATATAACTTCCGAAAGAGGGTGTTGTAGTCAGGTGTTTGACACAAGTTTATGAACGGCTGCAACAGAATTTGTACCATACCTAAAGTGAAGCAACAAAGCCAACATAAAAACTCAAACTAGGATGCTGTGAACATGGGCAAATATCATGAATATAGATCATGTTTCATGGTGTTTAGGTCTATTTAAACATGAAAAATAAGACTCGATAGATACCTACCTATACCAAATATTTATATATGGTAGCCCATGCTGGCGTATTCTTTCATGTCACCATGGCTGTTCTTCTTGTTCTCACGGAACGTCACGGAGAAGTGTGCCGTCCCGACTTTGTGATGGCCAACATCGTCACGTTGTTGTGAAAAAATTACACACACAGCCGCAGAATTTTTATCGTAGGCCGTAGATAATGCGCACCACCGGATAACGCGCACCCCCCATTTTTAGGCCCTTCCAATGGAAAAAAGTCGCGCACTATACGCCGGAAAATACGGTAGTCAAATTCAGTAGTTTGTCAGATAGGGTAGTTTGGATTGTGATTAGGCTGTGTAAAAGGTACACTCTAAAAATAGTTCAGGTTTATGCACCAACTGCACAACTGCTAAAGTGGGGAAGAAGATGGGCGATGAGACGTGCATTGGTAGGTGAAAGAAATGACAGAGGCGAGATGTTAGTCAATTTTGCAGAGAACTACAACATGAGGATAATGAACACTTTGTTCCAAAAGCGTATAGTCCAAATGGAACAACAAAGAATGAAATAGACTTCATATTAGGAGATGAGAGCAAAAGCATTGACAATGTTACGGTGATAAATAAAGTCAACATAGGTAGTGATCATAGAATGGTAGGTTGCACAGCTGAATTCAATTTCAGAGCCGAGAGAAATAAAGTAGTTTTAGGAAAGAAAAGCATCCTTGCAAAGGTTAAGGATAATAATAAGAAATTTCAGAAATTAAAAATAGATTCGAAGCTCTAAGAACTAATGAGAATACCGTGGAAGATATTAATTTGAATTTAGTGAATATCATTAGAGAATCGGCAGAGAAAGTAGGAAGTACAAAAAACATTAGAGAAAACAAATACTCCCAAGCTACAAATGACCTAATTAAAAGAAAGACCATGCAGATTAAAAGCAGGAGAGATGAAATAGAAAGAGTAGAACTAAACAAGCTTATCAACAAAAGGCAGAGATTAGAGAAAAGAAAGAGAAACATGGATGAAATAGAGGAAACTCGTAAGAGTAAAAGTATTAAAGTGACCAAGCGCAAACATGCTTTAGGAAGACAGCAAATGATATGTTTGAAAGATAGAAATGGAGAAATAAATGTAGCGACAAAATGGGAAAGAGTCGAAGAGATTTACCAAGAGCTTTACTCATCGAAGACAGTAGTTGAATCAGTAAATTCATGTGTAGATGTTAGTAGTGTACCAGAGATTACAAAGGAAGAAGTAGAATTTGCTCTAGAAACTGAAACAAGGAAAAGCACCTGGGGAAGATGGTATATCAATAGATCTGTTGAAAGACGCAGGGAAATTAATTCATATAAAATTAGTTGAGTTGTACACCCAGTGCATATGTCAAGAAAGTGTTCCTGATGCATGGTGCAATGCTATAGTGATTTTGCTTCATAAAAAAGGAGACCAGAAGGACCTTAGTTACTATTGACCGATTAGCTTGCTATCAAATGTATATAAAGTATCCTCCAAGATCCTTACAGACTAAGTCAAATTTTAGATTGAAACCAACCGAGATAACAGGCAGGCTTTAGGAGCGGATATTCGACCCTTGACCATTTGCAGACGATAAACCAGCTAATCAAGAAAACGACAGAATACAATATACCTCTGTGTTTAGCTTTTGTAGATTACGAGAAGGACTTTGACTTGGTAGAACAAATAGCAATACTAAACTCGCTATGTAAGCAGGGATCAAACGAACAGACCATAAGGCTTTTAGAAAAGGTTTATGCAAAAGGTACCACTATAATTTGACTACATAAAGATACAGAAAAGATCAAGATCGAGAAAGGAGTACGGCAAGGCGATACAATTTCACCCAAACTATTTACAGCTTGCTTGGAAGATATTTTCAGAAGATTGAGTTAGGAAAAGAAAGGTTTAAAGATTAATGGTGAATATTTGAACCACCTAAGATTTGCAGATGACATTATTCTTATTTCAGAAAGAGCAGAAAACTTGCAAGATATGCTGAGTGATCTAAACAAGGAAAGTATCAAAGTAGGTTTAAAAATGAATAAAAGTAAAACTAAAGTAATGTTCAATATGAAAGTTCAAAGTAAAGAGATTGTAATTGATGATGAAAGTATTGAGGAGGTTGAAGAGTATAATTATTTAGGCCAGATGGTGAAAGTGACAAAAGATCATGATAATGAAATAAAAAGATGCATTACAATTGGTTGGAAAGTGTTTGGTAAGTATAATAAAATCCTGAGAGGCTCTCTACCTTTATGTTTGAAACATATAGTTTACAATCAATGCATTCTGTCAGCAATAATCTAACGAAGGCAATCGAAATAAATCTAAGGACTTCACAGAGGAGAATGGAGAGATCAATGATGGGAATAATGCTGAGAGGCGGAAAGAGAGCAAGTTGGGTGAGAGAGCAGACTAGAGTGAAAGATATTGTGGAAGCAATAAAAGAGAGAAAGTGGAATTGGGCAGGTAAGTCAGTGTGAATGACTGATGAGCGATGGAACATGTGTGTTACTGAGTGGACGTCGCGAGATGGGAAGGGTGGAAGAGGGAGACCAGACAGAAGGTGGAGAGACGAGATTGAGAAGTTTGCAGGAGTGATGTGGCAGAGGATGGTGCAGTCATGTGAATCATGGAATGCTGTGAAGGAGGCCTTTGTTCAGCAGTGGACTCAGGATGGCTGATTTGATTGATTTATATATATTTATATATATATATATATATATATATATATATATATATATATATATATGTATGTATGTATATATATATATATACAGTACTACCTCTCATTAACAGACTAAAAAGGGGTTAATGGTGTCCGTTGATGTAAATAATCCGTTGATTTGGAGTGGTTTTTGGGTGGTATAGTGATTGCATAGCACTAAACAACAGCACCAAAAACACCGAAAGCACAGCGAAAACACTGCAAACACAGCTTATATATATATATATATATATATATATATATATATATATATATATATATATATATACACACACAATAATATATAGATATATATATATATATAAAATAATATATATATATATATATATATATATATATATATCTGTGTGTGTGTGTGTAAAAAGAAAGGGCATGGGGAAACATGGAGAAAGACATAGATATATCAAAAGGTTGTAGATGTACTGTGTCTTACTGCATTGGTTCTGACCCAGGCACTGATCAGGAGACAATGATGACCCCTCATCCATGAGGAACTAAGATGAGAGGGAAACACTGTGTGGTGTATTGGAGTGGAATGGGTGTCTTGACGGACTACCTTATAATCTGTGTATATGTATATATATATATATATATATATATATATATATATATATATATATATATATATATATATATATATATATATATATATATATATATATACACACACATACACACCAAGAGGTTTCTCCCCTTTACAAGGGAGATAGCCAAGTGAAAGGCACATACTTACTCCCACCCATTCCACTTCCATCCTTTCATCCCTGTACCTCCTTCCTTACAAGGTAGACCAAAATAATGAAGAGTCCTGGGTAATGTATTTTGACTTGTATTTTTCCTATCTTCCAGCTGCATTCCTGACGCAAACAGTTTGTTTGGATGACACGACGGTCAAATTTGAGATTTGGGACACAGCGGGGCAAGAGCGTTACCACAGCCTTGCTCCTATGTATTACAGGGGAGCACAGGCAGCCATTGTAGTATATGACATCACCAATCAGGTATGCTAAAAGATGTTTTTAGGTAATATTTGTTACCACTGTTTTGACTAATTAGAAACTTGCAGCCCCACAGTGTAGGAAGAAATCTTGGTCTGTTTTTTTTTGTATTGTATTATTGTGGAATTGTTTGTCATTAGTAGTAGTAGAAGAGTATTTAGTGGTTGTTAGCTCTTGTGTGAAAAAATGGAGGAAATGCAATAAAGGTTGGTAAGAGATATTGTAGGACTATCTTGAGATCATGTCAAGATGTCTGGGCTACACCTTCATATTGAGATGAACATGTTGACGGATTTTGATGATTGGCAGCTAGCATTATTGATGATTGGCAAGCTAGCATTATTGGTGTCACATGATGTCCTAGATCTCACACAGGTGCTAACACACTTCCTATAGTCTAGAAAATCTAGGTGACTATATATATATATATTGTGTGTGATTTATGTAACATGATTGTTCAAAGTGTATACAAATGAGGTGGTATGGGAGATAGATACAAAGGTGATGGGTGGGGGGGGGTTGGAACTAGTGAGTGTGGAAGTGGAAAATGAACCACTTGCTGTTTGTGGGTGATGTGCTTGGAGGTGGGCCAATTAATGGATGGAGGTAGCTAGTGGCAGAATTTGGGAGGGTATGTGAGAGGCATAAGCTTAAAGGTGGTAATATGAGGTTATGAGACATGCAAAGGGAGAGGGTGGCTCTAAATTGGAGGGGAGTTTTAAAGGAAAGGTGAGTAGGTAGCACACACCAGGAAGTGCAAAGCTGTGAATTTAGCCCTGTGCTCTTGGATTATTGGTCAGGTAAAAGTCACTGCTGGGAATTGGAGAGTAGTGTGGGATTCAAACCCACAATTAAGTGAATGAGAGACCAGCACATTTGGTTGTGCCGCCAATGCACATTAAAGGAAAGAGGCTGAATTGATATTTAGGGTCGCATAACAGGGAATGGAGGAGTGGGGTAGGAGGTAAACTGTAACATTAGGGAAGACCGTAAATGTCTTGGGTAAATGAAAAGTGTCATGAGAAATAGGGAGTCCACAAATCCACTCGCTTCTCATATCACATCACACAAACAGCCCAGAAAATGCAAAAAGTAAATAACCCCAGCAGTATTTTACATGAACATTTGCAATAACAAACCCCAAATCCCACAACATATGCTTCTAAAATTTACATAATGGAGCACAAAGCAAATACTCTGAATTAGATAAACAAATCCAATATTTAATTAGACATGTCTAAATGTCAACCTAGAAGAGAAATCACCCCTGAGACATACAAAAATTGTACTAATATGACTGCTGAAGTCATCACCAGCACTAGAACAGTTTCAGCATAGAATTAGCTTGGTTAATACATCAAATGACCTAAGAAAGTCACCATACACAAGACACAGGACATGTTATCTCTCACCTGTGTATACACTACAGATAATTCCACAAGGTATTTTAATTTTTGGTTACCAGTGGCCATGGCTTAGGGCTATTGGTCTGCGAAAGTGAAGTGGGTCAACATATTAAATGCTTGATTCTGAATTTTAAGTTTTTATTAATTTTTTTCTCATTTTCATCAGGACACATTTGGTCGAGCCAAGACTTGGGTGAAAGAGCTACAACGACAGGCTTCTCCCAACATTGTAATTGCTCTAGCGGGTAACAAGGCAGACTTGGCTAATAAGCGTATGGTTGAATACGAAGAAGCCCAGACGTATGCAGAAGAAAATTCTTTGCTTTTCATGGAAACTTCTGCCAAGACTGCAATGAATGTTAATGATATATTTCTTGCAATAGGTAAGTTATATATACATATACCAATGGCTTTTTCCCCCAACAAGAGAGGTAGCCAAAGTCAAAGGCATAAATCCACCCCCACCCATTTCATCCCCACCTTTTCCACTCCTATTCACCACTTCTCCCTCCCTCTTTTCCTGGCTACTGGAGGACTGGTCATCCACTGCCCTGGATCAGAAGCAATGTAGCAAGACATAGCACATCCACAGCAAGGACATTTCATTTAATTGGCAACCCCTCCTCTCCATCCCCTCATGCAGAAAAAGAGAATACTTGGAGAAATCCTTTCGGACTGTGTCAAAATATCATTCACACATTCCCTCCCTCACCCACTCCCTACCATGAATCGCAGCGTCATCAGTACACAACCATTCTCCACCCACCTCTATCATCTGTCTCTTATAAGGGGGGAAGTAACCCTTTGGTATATAGAGAGGGCTGTATCCTCCATAGATTCTCAAATTTCTTTTACTTGGCAGTACTCCCACTTGTAGACATGTAGTAGTATCATCACAATAGCACATTATATAAAATACGGGTGTTATAGTAGAACTTCTTTATAATGGTAGCCATACTAATGGCATATATATACATATACCAAAGCTTTTTTCCCCCTTACAAGGGAGGTAGCCAAAAAGGAAAAGGCATAAAATCATTCCCACCCATTCCATCCCTGAATACACTCCACACCCCTCCACCCTCCCTCTCATCTTAGCACCTCCTGGGTGAGAAGCAGTGTCGCAAGACAGAGCACATCCACAGCAAGGCCGCTTCATTAAATCGGCGACCCCCCTCTCCGTCCTCCCATGCATAAATGAGAAGATGGGGAGAAATACCTTTGGGCTGCGTCAAATTTTGCTCACACATACTACCTCTCCCCCCACCCCCGCCCATTCCACCTCATGCATCACAACATCATCCATATACAACCATTCTTCATTCACCCCTGTCTTCTGTCCTCTCCCGTCCTTCCTCAACAGACATTCCTCTCTTCCCCAAAGCCCCCTTCATGTTCACTCCCTCCATATCTGCCTTCCATACCTCTTTTACTAGTCTTTCTTCACTCATTCTTTCCATGTGTCCAAACCATCCTAATACTCTTTCATCAACCCTATCTCCCAACCCCCTTTCCACCCGTTCTCCTCCTCTCCTCCTCAATTCTTACTCTGTCCAGTCTAGTAACCCCCATCATACTTCTCAGACACCTCATCTCAAACACATTCAAACTCCTTCTCTCTTCCTCTCTTATGTTCCATGTTTCTGCCCCATACAGTGCTGTTGGCACAATCACTCCTTCATATAGTCTCCTCTTAGCATCCATTCCCAAATGTCTACTCCTCATTACACTTTTTAATCCACCAAGGCACTTACTCGCTTCTCTCAATCTACATTCTACCTCCACCTTCACTCCACCTTTTCCTGCCACATTTGCACCCAAGTATCTAAAACTATCCACTTCCTCCTGTTGCTCTCCCTTAATGCTCACTTCCAGTCTGTTGCCACTTTCACCCCTTGTACATCTCATCACCTTATTTTTACCCACATTTATCTTCAACTTTCTTCTTCCACACACTCCCAAACTCTGTCACCAACTTCCTCAATCCCTCCTCTGATCCTGTCACAAGCACAGTGTCGTCAGCAAACAACAGCTGGCTCACCTTCCACTTTTCTCCATTTTCTTGAACCATCTCCAATCCCTGACTTACTACCCTTGCATTTACCTCTCGCACTACCCCATCCATGTATAAGTTGAACAGCCAGGGCGACATAACACATGTACACTTGGTCTGACATTTTTGTTGTTGTTTTAGCTTTCCTGCCAAAAGTTCGAGGTGCAGTTTGTCTGCCCATACCAAAAAGTAATCTCTCATGTACTTCTTTTTAGTCCCAAATATTGCTTTTCTCAGCCTCGGCCATGCCCAAAGAAGCGAAGAAACATACCAGGAAGGTATTAACATTGAAACAAAAGCTGAAAGTGACCAAAAGGAAATATGAAAATCGCCACACAATTATGGAACACTACCAGAGTTTGTCATCCACCATTTACGATATAAAAAAGCAGAGTCTGATGATAAAAGAATTTTTCACGAAGAGTGAGACCAACAAGGGGATCAATCAGAGGCAGAAGTTGTGTGCACCAAAGTTGGAGGAGCTGGTTTAAGCAGAAGTGTTCAAAAGGAGCATATATTTCTGCCCCACTTGTGATTGAAAACCCCAAAGAAATGTATAACATATTGGCTTCATAGATTTAAGCTGAGGCATGGAATTCATGTACTAGATTTGAGTGGTGAGCAGAAATCCATCCGCCAATGTTGAATCTGCTGAAGCCCACAAGATCACATTTCAGGAAACTGTCACAAAGTATAATCTAACACCAGACCAAATCTATAATGCCGATGAGACTGGCGTACTGTGGCATTATTTGCCGCATTCTACTTTACCTTGTGGAAATGAAATGGTAGCCCCAGGTTTTAAACAAAATAAAGACCGCATCACCCTTCTCTGTTGTGCTAACGCATTAGGGAAATGATAAAGTTGTTTGTTATTGGTAAATTCAAGAATCCAAGGTGTTTAAAGAATGTTGCATATTTCCCAGTTCACTTTGGTTAGGTAATGCATGAATGACCTGTGATATTTTCAAGGAGTGGTTTTTCCACATTTTTGTTCTTGCTGTTAAGGAAAACCTGAAAATATGAAAGTGGTGTTGTTCCTCGATGATTACAGAGCCCATCCCCCAGCAGAAGAAATCGTCAGTGGGAACATCTTTACAATTTATCTACCCCCTAATGTTACCAGCATGATACAGCCCATGGATTGGGGGGTGATCCAAAATCTCAAAATGAATTACAGAAAAGACTTCATGAGGCTAGTCCTAAATGCTGACTGTGATGATATGGCTGTGCAGAAGAAATTCAATGTCAAGGCTGCTATATATTTTGCATCAGATGCATGGAAAAATGTAAAGAACAGAACCCTGAATCGTGTCAGGCAGAAGTTGTGGCCTACAGTGATCCAAGACAGCGCCCAGTTTGACGCAGAGGGAGAGTTTGAAGGGTTCGCAGTGGCTCAGAATCTTAAAAAAAATAAAATAAAAGATATGATTGAGTCAAGTGGCAAGATTAATGCAGAGGCCAATGAAGTTGAGGAGTGGACTGAAGTTGACTATGATGCTCCTCTCACTCACACATTAGATACTGATGATCTAATTGCTGTAGTCAGAGGATGAGGTCAGGAAAATGAAGAGAAGGAAAAAGTCGATCCCCCAGTGTCATGGAATGAGGGTTTGGCAGCATTCGATACTGCAATAAAATTTATAGAATGCCAGCAGTATCTCAACAGTCTCAAGAATCAGATTATTGGCGCCTGAAGAAAGTCATCAAAGCAGTCAGACATCTGCATCATGTTCTCAAGGGCTGCAGAGTGGGCCTCTACCAGCCCCAGCCTACATCTGGCAAGCCCCCTCTCTTTACCTCTGGTATGGCAGTGGTACTGGATGAGGATATTGATTACCCTCCAGTGCCACTAGTAAGACTCCAGTGAAGTTAACTTAGTTTGTAAGCACATAAAACCAGAAAACATGAAAAAAATTACAAAACAAAAAACAAATAGAAAAAAAGTGAATATTCGTGCCTTGATTTAATGATTAACATTTTACTGTACCATCATTAACTATACTGAATATTGTACCCAAAACTGCCCATACTGTACTGTACAGTGTATAGTATAGGTGCACACTGCCACACCTACAACCTATTGTACTGTACTTCACCTACAACTGTACTTTGTGAGTAATGTATTACTGAACAGATGGTTCAGTAATACCTTTGTATATTGTATATTTCATCATTTGTTACTTATTTTCTATATTATTTATCATGTATTTCATATTGAATGCTTGTAAATGTATGTAGCATGAATTCTTGGACATCACTAGAAGTAAGCCTCATCATAACGGAATTTCATCTTTCTCGGTAGTCGTGGTCCCAAGCGTGCCATTATAATGGGTTCTATGGTAGTAGGGCCTTTCAATTAATTAACCTCTTCAATACGAGTCAAATACTCGTACGTACATTAGGCTGCCATCATATACAATGATGCATCATAATATGCCCATTATAAAATATAGTTACAACTGTTGTACTCGTTTTCACCCAGAATGTTTATAACCACAGAAAACATGATCAAGCGTGTTCACAGTATATGGGGGTCACTCAGTTACAACTATAAGATAAGTATAAGCAGAATGCCGATGCCAGCATCCTTGTATACTTACCTATGCATCATGATGCCTATGAAGGTGTCATCATATTCTAAGGGTTAATCATCCATTGGAATGTGTATTTTTATTCAATTAATTAATTAATTTATTTATTATTGTTATTATTATTATTATTATTATTATTTATTTTTTTTTTTTCCAGCTAAAAAGCTTCCAAAGAATGACAGTGGGTCCAGCAGTGTACAGCATGGTAATGTGAATCTGACCACTAACCAGACACAACAGGGACCTGCTGGCTGCTGCAAGTGATTGGCTCTTATAACAACAGGTAAGCATGAATCAGCAACATATCTCAAAATAAAGGGTGGAGTTTCATGTGTCCTCTTGTTTCTTTCATGGGAATTCATTAGCTCTCAAAAAGGCTGCCATGGTCACAAGTGTGCCAGATATCTCTGAAGGTACAATATTATATTGAATGTATGTGGGACTATGGAATACACAAACTCTTTCTTCTATTATTTTACTTAGGTGAAGAGGAGAGCAAGGGTGGAAAATGAGATGGCAGATAGGACTGACAAAAGAATATTGGGTGGGATGGTTCACGTGGAAAGAATGAGTGAAGAAAGATTGGTAAAAGAAGTGTGGAAGGCAGAGGTGGATGAAGTGTGGAAGGCAGAGGTGGATGGAGTGAACTTGAGTGAATGACATGAGGATGAGATGGATGGACTGGGTGAAAGGTGGCTTTGATCAAGAAGGTAATGTCTGTTGAGTAAAGAAGGGAGAAGGCAGAAAATAGGGATGAATGGAGAACGGTTGTGTATAGATGATGCTGTTATGCAAAGATGGGAGGGATGGGGGATGGATGAGGAGTGGGAGTGGTTATGTATTCACCTCGGATCTGCTGCAGTCTCTGTCGAGACAGCCAGACACCACCCTATGGCAGTGAGCTCAGAGCTCCTTATTAGCCGATCTCTGGGTAGGTCTGAGACCACTCACACACCACACACCGGGACAGCAAGGTCACAACTCCTTGACTAACGTCCCGTACCTACTCGCTGCTAGGTGAACAGGGGCTACACGTGAAAGGAGACAAACCCAACTTATCTCCGCCCGACCGGGGAATCGAACCCCGGTTCTCTGGCTTGTGAGGCCAGTGCTTTACCAATCCGCCACCGAGCCGTGTGTGAATGAGGTTTTGAAGCAACCGTAAGAGATTTCTCCCCGTCTTCTCTTTCTGCATGAGGGGATAGAGATGGGGTTTGCTGATTATGTGAGAGAGAATATTGGAATGAGTTAAGTGTGTGGAGAGTTTTAGAAGAAATGTAAATGTAATTGTATTGAGAGGTCTAAAATGTTAACTACATCATGAACCAGTGGATGGAGTAATGGGGAAGTATTGTGTGCCAAGGTGGAATGAAAAAGCAGAGAAAATATTGGAGATTTGTATTGAAAGCAAAATGATAGCAAATGCAGTGTTCAAGAAGCATTTAAGTATAAGCCAGGGTTGTTAGTGGAGAGGGTATTAATGGATTATGTAGTGGTGTCCTGAAGGATGATTGGAACTTCCAGACATCAATGTGTTCAGGGGAGAGGGCTATAGAATCATCAGGTGGAAGGTGAGATTTAGAATGGATCTTGTGTGGAAAAAGAAATGAAGAGGAGGAGGCAGAGAGATACTTAACCCTTACACTGCCGTATTCTTACGCATTGTTACAGGGAATTTTTAACTTAGGGTAAAAGCATAATCATTACATCATTTAGTTTTTGTCTTGCCAAAAAAAAAAAAAATGCCATGCTTATACATACTGTTGTTTTAGAGAAATAATGTGAAATAATGGAATAATTTGAGTGAAATGGGCTATTGGCAACTATGGCAGTGCTGGAAAATGATTGGCTAAATTATGTCTTTGTACTTGACTAATTTTGAGGGGAATATGCTGTTGAAAAATGAACATGTGTGTTTTGAGTAATTATACATATATATAAAACCCCCATCACCCCTGTCCTCCCGAAATAATAATAAATTGTGAAAATGAAATGTCAGGATATGAAACTTTATTCCTGGACCTGATACACTCGTGAATAAAAATTCATATAAATACCTTTCCAGGAGGTGCTAAGATGGGAGGGAGGGTGGAAGGGAGTGGAGTGTATTTAGGGATAGAATGGGTGGGAATGATTTTATGCCTTTTTCTTATTGGGTACCTCCCTTGTAAAGGGGAAAAAGCCTGGGTATATGTATGTATGTATGTCCATGAAATAAAGTATTTCCCTGTAATATGTTATGATACTGCAGAACATGACAAACAAATGATAATGAAATATTAGACAGAAAAGTAGAGAAAGGAAATGAAATTAAATGAGGGGTTGAAACGAGGGTTGGCTTTCAGCGACTACCACTCATGTCGACATAACATACAGGGTGAGCAATATAAAGTAGGCATTTGCCACACACTTTACCATATTTCGTTGCCCATCCTAATGCAGAACATTTGCCTTACAGCAGAGAGAATGAAAGGGAGAGGGAAGAAAGTTGGAAAAGGTGCAGAGAGATGGAGAGTGAGAGAGATTCATGTAACGAAACTTTCTCACACACTTCGATGTTCATTTACTCACACTATCTCCCTCTATCATTGAATACAGTACCTACCATCTGCAGAGAGAGAGAGACTGCATCTGCCTCTCTAGCACACATTTCAACGACAAATGATTGGGGATAAGCTAAAGATATCCTAGATGGTGACGTAGTATGCATTCATGAATTGATTGTACATTTTCAAATTATAAATATCAAGAAATATACCTTTAGAAGAGAGCATTTCCAATACAATAAGAATTAGTAAAAGGTGAAAATAACTTCCAATACAGTAATAACTACTGCGCTCCCTTTCTAGTAGGGGTATGAATATTCATAACAATGCAAAGAACATACTACATTATATAATGAAGGAAATAATACACAGGCGAGAAATGAAAAATTTTCAATACATCAAAACTGATAATGAAAATACGATATTAGGCCAAACAAATCATTTTCATTATAGTGATAACTCCTTTAGACCTTTTCATTTAGACCATAACATCATATAGCAAGTGGACAGCAGGAATATATACATACATATACCAAGGCTTTTTCCCCCTTCCGAGGGAGGTAGTCAAAAAGGGAAAGGCATAAAAACACTCCCACTCATTTCATCCCTAAATACACACCACACCCCTCCACCCTCCCTCAAAAGCAGGAATATATAATTCGGAATAAGATGAGAAAGGAAAGAGAAGTGAAGGGAGAGGATAGTAAAGGGGTGAGGAGAGGAAAGGAAAGGAAGGGCAGTAGTCAATGCCTGAAGAAAAGAGAAATGCAACAATAGATTTAGGAAAGAAAGCTAGTGTGGAGAAAGAGGGGAGAATAAACTTTAGTCAGCACCACATTCAATGCTAGTACACATTTTACAAATGGAATGATGTGTCTTTTGGCATGTAGCCACAAAACATATTTCTTTTTCAGTACTCTAGCACTCAATAGGTTCGAAGAGTGTGGTACTACATATAGCATCGCCATGGGCAGTGCTACATTGCACTCCTTACAATGGTAAAATGTTGATTTTATTTTCCTTGGTTGCAGGATGGTGTTCATACAAATGTGGCAATCCTTTTGTCTTTTGGTACATTTTATTGAGGCAGTAGGTGGTGGGGGTGAGACAAGTTCCAGGCAGCGTCTCTGTACCCACATTGTACAGGCCAGACGATTAGGCATATTTTGAAGTAGCGAGTGGTGGCCTGGGTGTGGTGAACTTTGATCTCCATACTTCTCCAGCAATTGGTACGACACTGCATACGTGAATTTTCTCATCAGAGACATTGGTCTGTTGCCACTCCTTATCAGCAAAGTAATGTCAATGAGATGCATGAATACCTTGTACCAGCGCATGGTTTTCCTCACGCATTCCACAAAGCTGACCATCATGTCGGCCTTGTCAACAAGACTCATATTTCCCGGGTAGTCAGTCACAAGATCTGGTTTCTTTACTATTTCACATGTTCTATAATTCACCTTAACCCCTTCCATACGGTGCCGCACACGTAGGCGTCATGAGGAGCAAGTGGATTCGCGACGCTGCCATATCGGCGTCTTGATTATATTTATTGTAGTCGCCCCTGTGTTTTTACATTCTCCCAAATGCGCCCTTAATCCCATTCTCTGTGGTTTTCAAAATTCGCGGGTGAAAGAGAGAACGATCGATATAAGCGGCGACTATATTTTATGATGCGAATATTATTTCGTTACGTCGTACGGCTGGCATTGGCTGCTGCCCGCGAGATTTAAGTCCCGTATTGAAGTGGTTAACTGTATTCATAATTTTTCCGGTATGCAGAATTGACAGCATAATGACTTCACGCTTGTCATGCCACTGCATTGCCATGACTTTTCCCCACTTCTAGTTTTGTGTGCCTTGAAAAGTGGAGGCATGGGTTTTTGTGTCTTTCGAGCTGTACCACAGGATCCTATCCCATTAGTCGTGCAGAAAACGGGACAAATCTGGGTTTGAATAATAGGAATCTATATACAAGATGTGGCCTTTCTCCATGTATGGTGCAAGCAGAGTTTTTAATGCTCCCAGTGCTTCTGTGAGGGTCATTTCAATTGTAATCAATGCTGGTACCTGTGTATGGGATTATGTCCACTACAATACCAGTCTCACAATCACACAAGACAAAATTTGATTCCAAATCGGTTCCTTTTCGTCTGCATATACTGCTTGAAAATAAGACGTCCCTTGAATAGCACAAGCGATTTGTCTATTACCAGCTTGCAGAAGGGTTTGAAAAATGGGCTGTGCCGTTCCTTTATCATCATAAACACGTCTCGTATCTTCCACATGCAGGTCTGGACGAGGTTATGTATTCATAGCAAAGTGCACTATTTTGTCCATTACTTCGTCAAATAAGGCTTCAAAATATTCTGCTTCTGTTCCATTAGGTCCAACAGGAAAAACTGAAGTCACGCCTGATTAGCTAGTCAAAATTATGAATGTGAGGCTCAAAATCATGACCATCACTCCAGGAAGAAAAACCCACATTGTCGCAGGGGTTCGTGTCAGGTGGTGCAGTGGTCGGTGCAACTTCTTTATTCTTGCTCAAATTCCATTCATAATCTCTCCTCGATGCACCAGAGCCATCTATGTCACTGCTGTCCTCTGCTCAATGATCATGAGTCATGTTATCATATGGTCCATAATTGCCATGTGCTCTTTGATGATAGCAAAGTTTGATCACTTCGTCGCTTTTGGCCAATGCTGATTTGGGTCCAATTATCCGTCATTACAGTTAATTATGTGTGACCTAATGCAAATAGAATACATAAGATAGCAATAATACCATAACACCAGTATAATGATCATAATGAAAATGATAATTATAATGATAATAGTACTGAGGATAACAAAGATGGATGACAATAATAGTGACTGTGATGGTATTATTGATAATGATGAGGATGGTAAGGATGATGGTAATGATGCTGATGATGATGGCTATTGTGATGAAATAATGATGAATGAAATAGCAACTCTAGTAGGCCAGTTGACAAGAGAGGCTCTCAGTGACAAACGGATCGTATAACTATAACAACATGCAAATCGTGAAAGTCAGAAAGATTCATAAATAAAACGCGTGCTCCCAGACAACCATGCCAACAAAAGTGTTCTATCCCACACGAGAAATATGAGCACGATGTGTATGGTTTGTCGCTGAAAGCCAACCCCTCTCACCTCGTCCACATGAATCTGTGGGCGACGTGATGTTTAGGAAAAAGGTGTGGGTGCACAGCTATATTCTGGATTTGGAGGAAGCATATGACGGGGTTGACAGATGCATTGTGGACTGTTTTGTACATAGATAGGATGGTATATGCATATACCAATGACTTTTTCCCCTGACAAGGGAGGTAGCCAAAGTCAAAGGCATAAATCCATTCTTACCCCATGTACTCCACTCCCATTCACCACCTCTCCCTCTTTTCTTGGCTCCTGGATGATGGGTCATCCCTGCATCTTGCCCACAGCCCTGGGTCAGAAGCAATGTAGCAAGACACAGCACATCCACAGCAAGGCCACTTCATTTAATTGGTGAACCCCTTTCTCCATCCCCACATGCAGAAAAAGAGATGGGGAGAAAACCCTTTAGGCTGTGTCAAAATATCATTCACACTCCCACCCCCCTACCCACTTCCTTCCATGCATACCATACACATGCATACCATCATCCATACACATGCATCACATCATCCATACACAACCATTCTCCACTCACCCCTATCTTCTGTCTTCTCCCTTCCTTCCTCAACAGACATTTCCCTCTTTCCCAATGCCCCTTTTACCCCATCCATGTCTCTCATCTCCCTCATGTTCACTTCCACTATCTCTTGCCTTCCACACCTCTTTTACTAATCTTCACTCATTCTTTCCATGTGCCCAAACCATCCCAATACTCTTTCATTAACTTTATCTTCCAACTCCCTTTCCACCCTGGCTCTCCTCTCCTCATTTCTCACTCTGTCCAACCTAGTAGTCCCTACCATACTTCTCTGGCATTTCACGCCAAATGCATTTAAACCCTCTCTTCCTCTCTTATATTTCATGTTTCTGCCCCATACAGTGCTGTCAGCACAATCACTCCTTTGTACAATCACCATTTAGCATCCATTACCAAATGTCTATTTCTCATTACACTTTTTAATCCCTAAAGACGTGTACTTGCCTCTCTCGGTCTACATTCGACCTCCACTCCTCCCTTTCCCACCACATTCACACCCAAGT
Organism: Oratosquilla oratoria; assembly: GCF_046742065.1. Taxonomy (NCBI): domain Eukaryota; kingdom Metazoa; phylum Arthropoda; class Malacostraca; order Stomatopoda; family Squillidae; genus Oratosquilla; species Oratosquilla oratoria. Next base: position 75,720 of record NW_027467563.1, read on the forward strand.
ATCTAAAGCTATCCACTTCATGTCTCTTTCCCTTAATACTCATTTCCATTTTGTTGTCATCCTCTCCCCTTGTACATCTCACCACCTTACTTTTACTGACATCCTTCTTTTGCACAACTTCCCAAACTCGGTCACTTTCTTAATCCCTCCTCTGATCCTGCCATCTCTTCCATTATCATCTCTCCATCTGCACCTTTTACCCCTTCTTCCTCTCTTAATTTCCTTCCAAAACATCTTTTTATTTAAAAAATGTCACAATCTTACCCCATTTCACATCAGCTCTCCTCTTTGCCTCCATTTTATGCTTTACTTCTCTTCTCCTTTGTACCTCTCATATTATTCTCTCATCCTATTTTGTAACCAATGTGTAAATGCATGTTTCTTCTACATTCTTTGCTTTATTATCCCACCACTTGCTACCCTTCCTGGAACTCAACATTTCCTAACCACTCCATCTATTGGTTCATCCCCTACCCTAGCATTGAGATCTCCCAATACCACTACATTGACATTTCTCCCTAAACTTTCTATGGACTTGTTTAAATCTACCCAAAAATTTACCCTTTATATAGCTCTTCTCACTACCGGGCCCATATGTTCTTAAATACCCATATCTCCCTTCCCACTTTCACCTTCATCCACATTAACCTTGAAGAAACCTTCTACTCTACCACATGCTTACCTATCTCTTCACCTACTAGTATAGCCACCCCTTCTCTCCATCATCCTCTCTTCACTCCTGACACCCTCCCAAGCTCAAGCTTGCCCCTCCCTTTCAACTTAGTTTCACTCAATGCCAACACATCCATCTTCTCACAAACATACTGCCTATCTCTTCCCTTTTACTCTCATATGTACCGCATCCATGCACACTAAAAGAAACCTTAGGGTTCTGGCTGGAAAACTGCCAGACTTTTTTTAAAGGAATATCCCATTTGGGGCTGCAGAGAGTAGGAAGCCTAGTCCTATCCCTGTCCTATTTTTGTTGTTGCCTTTTATGACTCAAGTAAGAACATTCATTGGCAGTATTCTTTCTCCCCTACCACAGGGTTCAGTGAAAAAGGAAATGAATATACAGAGAAATGGTACAGGACAGCATAGGATGTTAAGGGAGTGCTAGGTAGGGTTTGGAGTTGGTGAGTGAGTGGAGTGGAGGGGAGTGGTAGGTGAGCCAATTGTTGTTTGCAAATAACTGCACTTGTGGCTGGTCTGAGGTTAGACTGAAGCAGTTTTTGGTGGAATTTGAGAGGCTGTGTAAGAGGAAAAAGCTGACTAAATGTGAGCAAAATTCATATGATCAGATGTACAAAAAATGATGGTAGTGGTGGGTTGGAGATGTTCGAAGGATTAGAGGCCAGCGGAAGTGAGGAGCTTCAAGTATTTATGGTCACATATGACAATGAATGGAGTGGAAGTGGAGGTGAATGGGAGAGGACAGAAGATAGGGGTGAATCGAGAATGGTTGTGTATGGATGATGCTATAATGCATGAGGGAGAGTGGGTGGGGGATGGGGGGTGAGGGAGTATGTTTGAAAAATAAATTGATGTAGCCCCATCTTCTCTATTTCTACATGAGAGGATGGAGAGGGGGGTGGGTCACAGATTTAATGAAGTGGCCTTGCTGTAGGTAGTACCATGTCTTGTGACACTGCTTCTGACCCAGGGTACTGGGTGAGATGCAGGAATGACCTGTCATCCAGGAGGAGCCAAGATAAGAGGGAGGGAGGGGTGTGGATGGGAGTGGAGTATGTGGGGATAGAATGGGTGGGAGTGATTTTTATGTCTTTGTTTTTTGGCTACCTCACTTGTAAGGAGGAAAAAGCCTTTGGTATATGGGTATATGATTACAAGTAAATTTGATTAAGAACTGACTTTATCTTTTCTTCCTTACAGATGGAATATGTGATGCTAGTTTAAGTTTGGGAACTACTACATCTCTTCTCAGTAGCTCACCCCTCCATGTCAGCAGCAGCAACATTCCTGGCCTGTCATTTGTCTGGGTGGCCTATTGGCAAAGAAATTGTAAAAGATGCATTATCATTAATTTCTTTCAAATGTATTATCATAATTATGCTAATTCATATGTTTTTCTTGAGAATGATTGAGTAGTTTGCTAGAAAACACAAGTTTGTATTTCTCGCTGTGTAAGTCACATTTAGGTTTGGGGAGGCCCACACAACATCAGCAAGTAGACTGTATTTCCTTGTCAATACTGGATTTTTCATGTAGACTAGGATCATATCAAGACTGATATGTTTTCAGAAAAAGTAATGTCCCAATCTTGTGCTTCATTTTCATTGTTTACCATTTTGATTCTTCTTGATGTCACTCCATTATTTATTTATTGTTAGAAAGCTGGGTCAATATTGGGGTGCAAATAGTCATGTAAAGCTAATCCTGCTCCACCCAAAGTTGAGGAGATGAAAACTACAAAAGAGCTAATAATACCGCTATGTATGAAAAATGTATGGAATTGGTAGTTAGGTGTTGTATGTCTTATGATAATATATCAGGAGTTCATTTTACGTATCTATTACCAGTGATGATACAGACCGTATTTTCATGGAAAGATTGAGTCTTTGTATAAGCATGACAGAACGTGATGCAGCGTTCAGTCTCCTTTGTACATTTGCTGAAGTGGAGAGGCGCAAACATGGTCAGTCATGGCAGAAAAAATGCCTTCACACATTCTGCTCATCACCAAATTGCTCCAAAACTCCTTTTTCCATCTTGACCATGCTTGGCCATGTGATATTGTATAAAACCTATTTAAGTTTCTTTTTTATATGGTAGTAAAGAATTTATATGTCTATTGCAAAGTCTTGTTAGATTTACATCTCTTTGAGGAGTAACAGCAAGAAATCAGGTCTTTGCAAATAAAAAAATAATAATAATAATTATAATGCTGTCACTCAACTGTATATGGATTTGCAAAGGGAAAATGAGTTATAGTAATTTTTCAATAAAGAATAATGGCAATCTACAATTTAGGGGTTGTGTAGTCAGCCTCCAGAGCAACATTGTAATTATAAGTTTTCAGGGGTATTTGCCATACCACACTCAATTGAACCTGTTACAGGTTTGTTATATTTGTTTATAGAACAGCTGCTACACATTGTGTTAACTGTCACATTGTTGAATCCAGGATTGGTAGAAAAAAAAGGATAAAAAAAAAAAAAATACACTGGACATGGGGTAGGATGGATGCAACTCATTAACCTGCTCTTGCCAGTCATTTTGTCACCCAATTATATATATATATATATCAGCTCAAGGGAAGGTTAAGTGGCAGTCTTATGCTCCCTAGAACAGCTGGAGTACTATTTTGATGCAGCATATTTCCTACCACTTTTCAGTACCCATTAAAGAACATTATAGAAATGTAATTCATTTGTAGGGACTTGACCAGTGGAGCATACCTGGCAAGGTTTCCAGTACTCTTGTAATTAGTATATCTGGTGAAGCTATCAAAACATCTGGGGAAAAGTTAAAGACCTTTTCAGGAGTTGTAGTGCCTGCGGGTGTGGATAACTAGGATGATTTCCATTATGTATAAGGATAAGGGAAAAAATTAGCATGTGGAAAAATTTATTGCTTGTCAAACTGCTTACACTGATTTTGACTGAAGTATATCATGGCCACCTATCATACCCCCTGGTACTGCAGTCCACACACACACAGACACAGACACACACACACATACAGTAACATACACATGCCCACACACATACACACACGTGCGTGCGCATGTACATATACACGTATATATATATATATATCTAATATATAATTTTTTTTTTCTTCTTTGTGTATACACAGTGTGGACCCTTTAGTCCCTACAGCAATCTTGTACAGTTAAATTACCTATTATGAATAAAATAATCAAATCAGTATGATGTTAATAGTTCCTTTATGCAGTTTGTTTTTGAATAATAAAACAGAATGGTCTAGAGAACTTGTACGTCTACTCATTGTCACATAATGGGGATCAGATCTTAGTCAAGTAACCCAGGTGATTCATATTTATCTTCCCCCCCACTCCCCCTTGCTTATAAATTGTAGGACCTGGTAATGGCCCTACACATTCAGGTGGGGGTGGGTTGCAGTTCTTAGCAGTGGGTTGGTGGTGCCATTTTTGGTCCATCTTCTGTCTTTCATCTTGGTGCCATCTTACAATGACATTCAAACAATCTGAAAAATAGTACACACAATCACAATCCTGGAATGTAACCACTAGAACACATCCTAAGACCCACCTCCCCCACATCATCCTAAGACCCATCTCCCCCCTCTCAACCATTTCTAAACAGGAGGAGAAATTGTTACAAGAATCAAAATATGTACCATGCCAAATCAGCATAGTTTTCAGGAAGGGCACTCAATAAGCACAAGACCAATGTGTCCCAAGGGAGACTACCTACCTACCCTTGACCTAGAACTCTACATGAGGATGCAGACACATACACCAAAGGCCCTCTCTAGTATGGGTGGCCAATTCAAAGTACACCTATTTCATACACAATTTAAATTTAACGTCTTGGCACTTTGTGGGTGGAGGTTCATTCTTGTATTATGCCACACACCAACAAGGCAGAGATCTTCCACAGTAGGGCCCGGCAGCTTGAGTTGGTTAACAACTATTTCAATCCACTTTCCCAAATCTCTTGTAAAGAGACCCCTGGTTCCTAGAATTCACTCAGAAAAGAAATAGAAAGTTGTCTGGGTAGGTAGAGTGGGGAACTGCGGCATGTATTCGGTATTTTTTGTGTGGTGGTTGCATCAGGGATAGTTTCTGTTGGTATTGTTTTAGTGCTTGGTGGTGGCCTAAACATAGTCATACTAGTGTGGTTCTTGTTTTTCTTGGAGGAGCAAGAGGTTTTGAATTAACAAATTGAATTAGAAAGTATACCAGAACAAAGATGGTGTGTGGGACAAGAAGGATGGAAAGGAATAGGAGGGGTAGTGAATAGTGGGATGAAGAGGTGAAACTGGTAATAGAACAAGTTGCAAGTAGGACTTGAGAAACATGAGACATACAAGAAGAGAGAAGAAGCAAACTGTAAGGTGATGTAGGCAAATGTTAAATGGGGTAGGAGTTTTGAAGTGAAATGTGTGAAGGGAGAGTCAGATAGAGAGGAAAAGGTAAAAGTGCAAATGGATAAAAGTTAGTGAAAGGAAGGTAGTATGGGGGAGATGGGTGAAGTATTTCAAAGAATTGTTGAATGTGGAGGAGGTTAGGGATGGACTGATGGGAGAAGAAAATGACCGATAAAAACAAGATATGATGAGCACTGAAAATTATGAAAGCTGGTAAGGCACCTGGTTTGGACAGGTGTCATGCAGTGTCTGACAAAGGAAGGAATGTTTATTTTGGATTGGCTAATGAGGTTTTTAATGTGTGCCTAAGGGTTGGAAGTATATAGGAGGACTGGAGGAGTACATAGGAAAAGGAGACGTGTGAATGTAGTAGTTTTAGAGGAATCTGTGGAGTGTAGTTGGAAGGGCATATGGGAGGGTGTTAATTGAGAGGATTTGGGGGAGGAACAGAGGTATTGGTGAGGTGCAGTGGATTTAGGAAATGTAGAGGGTACATGGATAAATTTTTTGTGGTAAGGCAGATTTGTGAGAAGTTTTGGCAAAGGGTAAGGATGTTTACTGGGCCTTTATGGATTAAGAGAAGGCTCATGATGGGGTAGACTGGAAGACTTAGGAAGTATTGTAGGTTTATGGAATAGGGGGAAAACTGCTAAAGGCAGTCAAAAGCTTTTACATTAGTAGAGCTTATGTTAGGATTGGTAATGGTGAGGTCGAATGGTTTGAAATGAAGGTGGGGCTGCACCAGGGGTATGTTCTGTTGCTATGGTTGTTCAACGTGTACATGGATGGGAGTACTGCAGGAGGTAGATGCAAGTGTGATGGGCAGATGATTAAAAAGACTGGAGGGAAATAGATTATCCAGTTGTTGCTGATGACTCTATGCTTGTGGCAGGGTCAGAGGAAGGTCGGAGACAGCTAGTGACTGAGTTTGGTAAGGTATGCAATAGGATGATGCAAAGTAGGTAAGAACAATGTGATGAGGTGTACAAGTGGTGAGGGTGGCAGGAAGCTGGAGGTAAATCTCAAAGGAGAAAGGTTAGAGGTTTATCTATATACCAAGAGCTTTTTCCCCCTTATTAGGAAGGTAGCCAAGTCAAAGGCATGTACCCACTCCCACCCATTCCACAACCCTCTCACCTTTCCTCCCTCTCATCTTAGCTCCTCATGGATGATGGGTCATCCCTATATCCCACCCACTGCCCTGGGTCAGAAGCAATGTAATTAAACACAGTACATCCACAGCAAGGCCGCTTCACTTGATCAGTGACCCCCTCTCTGTCCCCTTGTGTAGAAAAAGAGAAGACAGGGAGAAATCCCTTCAGGCTGTGTCAAAATATCTTTCACACATAAGCATTCCCTTACCCCCCTCCCTTCCTTGCATAACAGTATCATCTATACTATAGTATAGAGGAAGTGGATAGTTTTAAATATTTAGGGTTGGATGTAGCAGGGAATGGAGGAGGAGGGGTGGAGGTAAACTGCACAGTGAGGGAAACAAGTAAATGTCTTGGATGAATAAAAAGTGTTATGAGAAATAGGTATCTGGGGATAGATGCAATGAGAAGGTTGTATGAAGGGGTAATTGTGCCAATAATACAGCATGAGGCAGAGTGTTTGAATTTAAAGGAGGCAGAAATGAGAAATTTGAATGTTTGAGATGTATGGTTGGTGTTATGAGGATAGAGTGGGAAATAAGGAGTGCAAAGGGAGCTGTTGAAAGAACACCGGGATGGAGAGTAGCAAAAAAAGTATGGAAGGCTAAGGTGGGTGTAGTGAACCTGAGGTGACCAAGAATGAGATGGCTAGATAGGGTGAAGGGGTTGTGAGTTAAAGGGGAATGTCTGACATGAGCTGATGGTGTAATCGGAACCATGCTGGTCTTGTATTTGCTTAGTTGTGGATTTGAATCCTATACTTCTCCTATTCCTAGCAGTGGCTGTTACCTGACCCCACAATCTAAACACAAAGGGCTGCAGCCAAACTACTCCTGGCATAGGTTCCTCACCTTCAGTTAAGCAGTGAAGGGAGAAGGCATTGAACTGTACCGATCATTTTCATGTGTTCTGTGGGGAGGATTTTAGTTTTTGGATGCAGATATTCTGTTAGTGGTTTTAATGCATCCTGTTATCCTCAATGTATTGTTTTGTATATATATACACATATATTTTTATTGTTGTTGGGAACTATGTTGTAGAGGCATGGTTGAGTGTGGTTCTCAAGAATTATTTTTAGACTGTGATTAGTTTCTGATGACCAGATCATACTGATCTAATCATGTTTATTTCCTTGTTCATTTTTATTGTCAGGTCCTTAATGTGTGGGCTAAAGAACATATATCAAAGGCAAGGACCAGGATTTTAGGGTTGTCAGGAGTGTGCAATGTTACTGATGATTTCTGAGGGGTGGCTTCTATTTAGTTTTTTTTTCAAGACCATTTTAGTTTGTCTAAGTAAGATTGGATGTTCTTTGCAGCTATTCTGTAGTTGCTATGCTGGGTTATAATTGTTAGGTCATTTGCATAGATGAGTGGTTTAAGTTAACTCTGGATCTGGTGTAGGCAGATCATGTGAAATAGTTAGCTGAAAGTATTGCTCTTTGAGGGATTCCACTGTTCAGTCTTTTGGTCCTACACATTTGGCTGTTTTGGGTAACTGATCTGCCAGCTAAGAAGTTTGTAGCCATTTCTTGTCATTGTTGTGTCCCTCTGATCTTTTTTGATGGTAAATGTTTGGGAACTTCATCATATGGCAGACTTTTTACCCCCTTCTCATCCCCTCAAGGATTGTTTATGAAGCAAATGAGATCCCTATGGATCATATCATTTGTTCGTTGGGCGTTAGGTCTTTATCCAGACCTTCCTGGAGGAAGATTAATTGCTGCCTCATCAGCTCTTCATGGTGCTCCCTTGGGATTGACTCCTACCAAGGAGTTGATGCTAAGTGTGAGGTAGTGACAGAGTGACAGTATATTCAGTCACTGTTGAACTATCTTGTCATTACCTACAAATAATCTCCCTCACTCTCATCTGGCTGGGGAACGGCTCCCACTGAAGTCACCCTTGCTGCAGTGAAGAAGACAACACAAAGTGGAAGCAGTATCCCTCCAAAATTCAAATCCCCTCTGCTGCATCCCCACCCCTCTCCACGACACCTTCCCCAAACACAGGAAAAATCTACTTGAGATGATACATACATACATATACCAAGGCTTTTTTCCCCCTTACAAGGGAGGTAGCCAAAAAGGAAAAGGCATAAAATCATTCCCACCCATTCCATCCCTGAATACACTCCACACCCCTCCACCCTCCCTCTTATCTTAGCACCTCCTGGATGACGGGTCATCCCTGCACCTTGTCCACTGCCCTGGGTCAGAGATGATGCATTGGAAATTTCCAACCTCCCCTCCCCATTGCCACATTCCAAGCTGAAATATGCCTCATTTTGTCACCAGCTCCACACCCTACATAGAGAAAAACTCACCCTAGCCCTTTGGACCTCCCAATACGCTTAGACTCAATGGAATGAATGATCACTGGTCAAACTCAAATTCATTTCCAGAACCCTACCTTTCCAAACCCACTTTCAAAAATGCCATTTCCTCCCCTTGCAAAGAAACACCCATCCACCCCTCACCAAATACCTTTTCCCAAAATACAACCCTACAACACCTATACTTGAAGGACTCCCACTGGCAAAGCCCCCTTCCTCAAACCATGTAATCCATATCAACAATTGTATCCTATCAATCCAAACACTAATGCATTGAATTCTATAATGGAATTCCCAAAGACTTGTATCAAACTGAAAATTTCAACAATTCTGACTTAACTTGAGTGCATCTGATAATAAGAAACACACATTCACTACATCTTCCCACCCCAACTTGTTACTTGTCCTTCCCTCTCTCTTCTGAAGCTAAATGGGTAGGAAAAGCAATCCTGGTTTGCACAGGCATCTCATCGTTACCACTCGCAATCCTTATCCTTCAAGCCATTGCAGCTGAACCATTCCTATATCATCCACTAACCATCTATGCTCTGTATCTGTTCCCATCAGGTAATATAACTCCAGGGAACACTATTTAATCTTCTTAACCAACTACCAACCCCACTTCAACTAGAAGATTTAAACACTAGACACTCCCTTTGGGAAACCACTCAAACCCCACAAAGTAAACAGATATACTCCCTACTAACAACTTACACACTATCTTCAACACCAACCAGTGTACAACTTCTTATCTTCAAACACTATCCTACACTCCCATTGATCTTTGTAAGTACACCTGGCCTTGATTTCTATTGGTCTGAAATACCAGACCTAAATGGTCCACCATAGTGTCCATTTTCCACTTCCCGTTACATGCTCTCCTCTACCCCCCAACCTCAGCACTAACCTATTTACCTATATCTCAAATCACATAACATCAGCACCACTCCTCTCACTCCCAAATGCTTGACCATCCACATCTCAACACAGATTAATGGTAGAATATGGAGTGTTCCACAGTTCACTTATGTAATGGGGGCCTCTTTCCCTTTATTAGGGAGGTAGTCAGCCAAGACATGCACCCAGTTCCGCCCATTCTACCCCCATCCACTGTTCCCCTCTCATCTTAGCTCCTCATGGATGAAGGGTCATCCCAATCTCCTGCCCACTGCTCAGGTCAGAAGTAATGCAGCAAGATACAGCACATCCACAGGAGGGTCATGAGTGCATGAATGCCAAGTAATGCATCAAGTAGGTTGACATTCATGACAAACTTTAATATCAACAATGTAATTAAAGATGTGGAAAAATCTCCTTCATACAGTTACTCCTGCAAAGGTCCCATTGCTGTAGCCTGACTAGTAGGTGTAACCCTCATTAATGATCTCATCACTACCTGGTCTCTGCCTCAGAGAGAGCCACTATATCAATTCTAAGCCTGGGTTCTTAAAAAAAAAAAAAAAAAAAAAAAAAAAAAAAAAAAAAAAAAAAAAAAAAAAAAAAAAAAAAAAAAAAAAAAAAAAAAAAAAAAAAAAAAAAAAAAAGGGGGGGGGGGGGGGTTTAGCTAATTGTTCTGGGTGAAAGAGAAAATGTTCCAGACACACACTTCAACAGAGAGTGATCATTCCAAAATGTTGGAAGACACAAAGCATGCATTAATTGAATTAATGAAAGGAGACAGTTATTATGGGCAACTTTAACTCCAAAGAAATATGTAGGGAAGAAAGGACAGTGAAAGGTGAAGAAGACCTTTGGAGAAATATATTACTGGATATGACCATTGAATACACAATGACCCAATGGGTAAAGGAAAATATCAGATATAAAAATAATTAAGAACCGTTGAGACTAGATTTAATATTTATGTCAGAGCCTGAAATTGTGGATATAATAAGAATACAAGATACCAACTGGGAAGAGTGACCACATACTAATAGAGTTCAAACTAAAAGAAAAAATTGATTTGAGAAAAAATGAGAAACATAGAAAAGCAAGACTAATGTATAACAAAATAGATTTTGAGAAACAAAATTCTTTGAAAATGTAAACTGGGAAAACTTCTTAGATGAAGAAACAAAAATGGAAGAGAAATGGAACATATTAAAAGAAATTTATAAAGAGGGAATAGACAAATATGTACCAAAGCAGAAGCAAGAGTGTAACATTAAAGTTGGTACAACAAAAAATATAATGAGGCTAAAGATAAAAGAGACAAAGCTTGGAGAAAAAGAAAAAAAAAAAAAAGTGTAGCAAACATATATCAAACTAAAAAATATGTAAAAATATGCAGGGGAGAAAAGAGAAACTATGAAAAAGACTTAAAAGACAAATGCAAAGACCAATTTAAACTATACAGGTATGCGAATGGTAAACAAGAGAAAGTGAAACCATGTCAAGGGAATGAAGAATATATAGATGTAGAAATGGCTGAAATTATAAACAAATATTTTATAATTGAAAGTTTTATCTCAAATTTGAACTTTAACTTTCTGCTTCTCTTACATTCCAAGTCTCTACCCTGTAAAATGCCATTAGCACAATCCCTTCATATCTCCTCTGCATCAATTCTCAGATGCCTATTTCTCAATATACTTTTTTTTAATCCCCCAAGGCATTTACTTGCTTCTCTCAATCTACAATTTACCTCCACTTCCAGTCCTCCCTGCCACATGTGACCCTAAATACCTAAAGCAATCTACTTCCTCTAGCCTCTCTCCTTTAAGACTTCCAATTCTCTGCCATCCTCTCCCTTTGTGCATCTCATCACATTTACTTTCAACTTTCTTCTATTGCAAACCTTCCCTAACTCTGTCACTGCCTTAATCCCCCCTCTGATCCTGCCACAAGCACAGTGTCATCAGCAAACAACAACTGGCTCACCTCCCACTTTTCTCCATTTTCTTTAACCATCTCCAGTTCCTTGCTCATTACCCTCACATTTACCTCCTGCACCACCCCATCCATACACACTTTGAACAGCCATGGTGACATGACACATTTCTGACAGCCACACTTTTACCTTAAATCATTTGCTCTCTCCATTTCCAATTCTAACATGGGCTCTACTACTCTTGTAAGAACTCTTGACTGCCCTTAACAGATTTCCCCAAATCCCATATATCTACCCTGTCAGAAGCCTTTTCCAAATCCATAGAGGCCTAAAAAACATCCTTTCCTATCAATAATGTCTCAAATATCTGCCTTACCACAAAAATCTGATCCACACAACCCATACCTTTCTTAAGCCCACTGTTCCTCTCCTAATCCTCTCAATTAAAACCCTCTCATTTGCATTCCCAACTACATTCAAGAAAATTATCCTTCTAAAATTACTACAATCACATTGGTCCCTTTTTCCCTTGAAAAGTAGAATTATACAGGCACTCCTCCAGTCCTCCGATACTCTACCTTCCCTCAGACACACATTAAACAACCTCACTGGCCAGTCCACTATTACTGTACAGTACATCCATTCTTCACTCAGCATGACACCTATCCAGCCCAAATATCGAAATTAAAAATATTGAACATTTAAACATGTACCATAATGCACACATAAAATCATACTTGAAAACTGTTTCTGAAACACTATCACCAATTATTTTTCATTAATCCATGCAAACAAAAAACTTCCCATTGAATTAGACTGAATTGGGAAGGAAATAACTGAATTGAAGGTTAAGATCAAGATGTTGAAGGTTGAATACATTTTCCACTTTTATTTTATAAATATTGCATTTACAGTACAAAATCTGGCATAACAACTAATTTTATGATGGTTTTCAATGAGAATTGGTCACTATCACATTATTTTATTTCAGCAGTGTGGTGATACTGCCATCTTGAAAATTACCTACAGTCATCTCTTTTCTTTTCTTTTTACATCAACACTGTTTAGGCTGGCAAAGTGACTCAGTAGTGATTTCTAAACTTGTGCCATGCATATCTGTGTGATAACCATCCTGGACAGTATTTGAAGATGGCAAATGCCAACAGTTTTAGCCAAGTACACCCCACCTCTGACATTCACAGTTTCCACTTTTGTGGATTCACAAAAATCACAGATTTCTCATAATCATAAATGTTTTTTTATTATTTGTGTGTTGCATTATTAAATTAGGTTCAGGCTAATTTTAGGTGTTTAAAATGATTGACTTCTAGTACAGGTCATCATCAACATAACACTGACCTGCTGTAAAGTGATCTGGTCATATATATAAAAAAGAAAAAAGTGTAATGGTATTATAATAATATTTAAGTCATATTTTACTAATATTTTCTTCGTTCATTATTGCTATCACTACTTAGTATTGTATTATCTTTCTACACACACACACACTATATACATATATATATATATTTGTTATGCTAATTTTGCAATCTTTTTATCTTTCTTTAGACATTATTGTGTCATATTTTGCCACTGTTTTTCTTCATTGTTGTTATAATCATTGTATCACCACTGTTTTAGTACTGTATAACCTTTCTACACATTGAATAAAAATTCAACCTTTTTTTTAGTTAATTTTACAATCTTTTTTATATTTCTTTAAACATTAATTTTTCTGCTTTTTATGGTTTCTTTAATGTTTCATACAATTTGTTCTCTCCACATTGCTTTGTTTCTTATTTTTAAATTTGGCAGGTTCAAAGGAGAGAGGTTGGAGGAAGTGGATAGTTTTAGGCATTTAGGGTCGCATGTAGTAGGAAAGGATGGGTGGAGGTATACTGTAGATTGAGTGAAGCAAGTACATGCCTTAGGGGATTAAAGTGTCCTGAGAAATAGGCATTTGGGAATGGATGCAATGAGATTATATGAAGGGGTGATTGTGCAGACAGCACTGCATGGGGGAGTCTTTGAATTTAAGAAAGACAGCGAGGAAAAGTTTAAATGTATTTGAAATGAAATGTCTGATAAGTATGGTAAGGGTTACAAGGTTGGATAACATGAGAAACAATGACGTGAGGAGGACAGCAGGGATGGAAAAGGAGATGGTAGAGAGGGCTGATGAGAGAGTATTGGGATGGTTTGGACACATGGACAGAATGAGTGAAGAAAGATTAGTATAAGAGGTGTGGAAGGCACATGTGGATAAAGTGAACGTGAGGGAATGACTGAAGATGAGATTGATGGATGGGATAAAAGGGGTATTGAGCAAGAGGGGAATGTCTGTTGAGCAAGGAAGGGAAAAGGCAGGATATTGGGGTGTGTGAAAAATGGTTGTGCATAGATGATACTATGATGCAAGAAAGGGAGGGGCTGAAGGACTGGGGAAGGGAATAGGGAGTGTTTATGTGTGAAATATATTTTGATACAGCCCAAATGGATTTCTCCATATCTTCTCTTTTTCTACATGATGGGACAGAGAGGGGGGATTGCCAATTAAATGAAGTGGCTGTGCTATGAATGTGTTGTCTTGCTGCATTGCTTCTGCCCAAGGCAGTGGGCAGGAAACAGAGATGACTTGTGATCCATTAGGACCTAAGATGAAAGGGTGGTGATGAGAGTGGAATAGATGGGAGTAGAATGAATGAGAGTGGGTATGTGACTTTTGATTTGGCTACCTCCCTTGTAAGAGAGAAAAAGCCCTTGGTATACAGATAGACATGTTCAAATCAAATGCTACATACAATGGACTCTACTATTCATCACATGGCAACCAAACCTTGACAAATAATGAAAAGTGTTGAATAATGTAGCTGTAGGGGCAATTGATGCCAAGTGGCCAAGAGGTGCAGGATGTCCCTGCAACAAATAAGAAGTTCTTGCCAGCCAATGTGAGTGTTGGGAGTGAGTGATGTCATATGATGGTTCTTGCAAATCATACTGTTTACTGGAATGGCTTGTGGCCTGCCAGCTGGCAGAATAACAAACATGGGCCATTTTGCTGCATTAATTTTTTGCTGATTTAATACAAAGACAGATTTTATTTTAAACTGAACACACTTTTGAAGCCAAATAATAAAATACATTGAATGATAACACAAATAATAGAGTTTACTGTACTACAGTACTGTTCAACAAAGCTGTTGAACATACTGTGGCTGAACCAAAGTGTGTGTTTCTCTATTTACATGGGTCTATGTACCAAGTACCTCTTCCACCTTATAAGGATGGTAGTCAGCCGAGGCAACCCACTTCTACTCATTCCACTCCCATCCACCACCCAATGGTTCTCCCTCATCTTAGCTCCTCATGGATGACGGTCATCCCTGTTTCCTGCCCACTCCCTGGGTCAGAAGCAAAGCAGCAAGATACAGTACATTTACAGCAGGGCCGATTCATTTACACGGCAACCCTCCCTTCTTGTCCCCTCATGTGAAAAATAGAGAAAAAAAGGAGAAATCCCTTTGGGCTGCATCAAAGGAATTTTCATGGATGCACCGAGTGTTGATAAAAGACAACCTGTCATCTGATAGACATATCAACTGGATTGTGGGATCTGCAGGAGATTAAAGTGGCTCTTAAATATATGGATGAAGAGACAATGAAAACTCATCAAACCCTGATCCATCCAAGACTGGAATAAGTGTAAGTAATGTGGTCCCCACACAGAGTGAAGGATATAAGTAAGACTGAGAGAATACAAAGGGCAGTAACCAAACAGGTCCCCAGCCTGGCAGATAAACCATATGAGGGTCTACCAACTTTGAAAGATTGAAGAGAAAGAGGTGATATGATTATAGTATTCAGGTATTAAAGGGGATATAGATTGACAGAAAATATCTCTCGATTTGGGATGGGAGGGCTTTAGGAGATCATGAGAATAAGTTGAGAAAGACTAAATGTCTGAAGGATGTGAAGAAATACAATTTTCCATGCAAATGCATAAATACCTGGAATAGCTTAGGTAATATAGCCCAAGCTAGAACATTACATGAATATGTACAAATGCTAAATTGGAGAGTAAGAAGCAGGATCCCATAAAGAATGCTCCTTTCCTGTATACTACAATTAGGTAAATACAAAGTTACGAAAGTCATTTACTCTGAGCAATGGTCCCCAATCAGCATAACCAAAGTTTTTCAGTAAGGCACTCTCATAGCCCTGAATAATGATAAGACTGATCATTAACCATAAGAATATAAGAAGAAAACTGGAAGAGACCATAAGGCCTATACTAGGCAGTTCCAAGTCCATTGCCACTTATCATCCCTATCCATAAAGTTACCTAACCTTCCCATAAAGCAACTGTTTCAGTGCTCACTACATGGTTACTAAGTCTATTCCATTCATTAACCACTCTGTTGGTAAACCAGTTCTTCTTATTTCCTTCTTAAACCTAGATTTGTCCACTTTAAATCCATTACTGAGTCCTGTCCTGCTATCGTATGTAATATATATATATATATATATATATATATATATATATATATATATACATATACAGTAGAACCTCTACTTACGATTGCCTAAACATACAAATTTTCCAACATATGATGTGAAATTTGATCTAATATTTGACTCTACACCCGAAGTAATTTCCAACATACGAAATCGTCAAAGTTTCGCATATACAGTATACGGCGTCGAAGTTTCTTGTAGTGTCGCAGTTTCATGGTTAGCCCACTAGACGGCAGTCAGTTCACAGCTCTCCTTCGTGTCGCGTGGTTCTCCTTGTTCTGATCATAAATAACAGTGCTCAATACCTTCCTTTTTCACATTTCCTTTTTTATTTTATCATCATGGGTCCCATGAAGGCTAGTGCAAGTGGTAGCAGTGGTGAAAAAAGGAAGAAAGTAATGTTTTCCTTAGAAGTAAAGCAAGAAATCATAGAAAAGCATGAGAGCGGTGTTCGTATAAGTGATCCTTATAAATGATTTTTTTTTTACATCTCTCTTATATACAGTAATGCATTTGTTTTATTGCTATGTGTAATCATCTGCAGTACAGTACTTATTAAGGAGTTATCATTGGTTTTTGGGCTGTGGGACGAATTAAACGAATTACAGTGTATTGTTATGGGAATATTTGATTTAACATACGACCATTTCAACATACGAAGTAGGTCCTGGAACAAATTAAATTCGTATGTAGAGGTTCTACTGTATATATATATATAGTTGTATTTACCTAGTTGTATCTTACAGGAAGGGGAGCTACGCTTGTGGCGTCCTGCCTTTGTATCTCGCAGTGTCTGGTTTGCTCTTTAATTCATGTATGGTTTTTGCACACACTATTGTTTTGTCCAGTTTTCATCTTTTCATTTTCACGCTTAACCTCTATTATATAATTTTTCATTACCTTGAGTTCGGTTCTTAGTTCTGAGTTTGTTTCTTTTAGATTGGATATCTCATTGTTAGCTTGGGCTAAACATTCCATTAATTCTACAATTTCTTTCCTTAGTTCCATGAATTTGTTCTCCCACCATTTTCTATTATTACTCATTTCCTTTTCCATGTCTAAGATTCAACTCAAATTTCTTCTCTCGTACTTACCAAAGCCAGAAAATGATTCTTCATTATATGTTTGATGCCTCGCTGGTGTCTCGCTTGGTCTGTTTACATTGTACTTTGGTGTGCTGCCCCTAGATGTCTCTGCTATTGTGTCAACTTTCAATTCAAAATTATTGTTATTTTCCTGCATTTTCTCTTATTAAGCCAGTCTAGCACTCCAGAGAATTCATTATGGACAACCACAATTGCTCTCCCTCCCATTCAATACAAACCAGGCCTCCTTCTTTGTACAATTGAGAATTTTTATCTTCCATAGAGCACAAATGAAGAGATGTTTATAGTTCTGAAGCTCATGTGTGTGTATGTATATGTATATCAAAAAACAGTTTTCTATATGGATGCATCAACTCCTGGAGTAGATCATAAATTGGTGCAACCCATGCTAAAACCACGAATAAATAAAAATCTAAATATGATAACTGGAGAGGTGACAGGACCCCAAAAATTTAACTCCTTTTACATAAATCATGATGATATGGTTTAACGTCACACACTCCCTCCCTATCGGGAGGCTAGGACGGTGCTCCTCACAGAGGGCTTTGTAGCGTGGAATTTAATGAACCATGCTCTTGGTTCAACTTGCTGGTGGCAGGATTCGAACCACCCTCACCTCGACCTTCGCCGCAAGTAATGATGCCCTAACCCGCTCAGCCAGCGAGCTTCCAATCATATCAACCATATCAACATAAATCATCACTATCAATTACATTAATACAATTAGGTAAATACACATACACAGAATACAAATTAATATAATCACAACAAACAACAATAAGAAATTTTGCATTCACCCTCTCAGCTTTCAAACTGTCCTCCTGCTAACAAGACATTTCTTCTTGTAAAGTGTGTGGAAAGAACTGGTGTGTTCTTGGTAGGAAAGGAGGCAAGGAGGAGATCACTGCTGGACCGCTTCATCTCAGGACTGTGAGAGACATTGACATCATCATCATGGTTGTCCTCCATTACTCTGCTGAAGTCCCAAAGCTTCACACAGTTGTCCAATCCACCTTAAAAAAAGAAAGTTGAATTTTGAATATATACTTCAAATCAGCTTGAGCTAAACTTAACTCTTCAAATCTATTATCTATCTATATACAAAGAGCTTTTTCACCCTTATTAAGAAGGTAGCAAAGTCAAAGGCATGTAACTACTCCCACACATTCCACTCCAATCCACTACACCTTCCTTCCTCTCATCTTAGCTCCTCGTGGATGATGGGTCATCCTTGTATCCTGCCCTGGGTCATAGGCAATGTAGCAAGACACAGTACATCCACAGCAAGGCCACTTCACTCAATCAGCAACCCTCCCCCATCTCCATCCCCTTATGTAGAAAAAGACAGAAAACAGGGTGAGGTCCCTTCAGTCTGTGTCAAAATATCATTCACACATAATCATTCCCTACCCTGTCCCCATCACCTGCCCTTCCCTTCCTTGCATAACAGTATTACCTATACACAGTCACTTTCCACTCATTCCTATTTCCTGCCTTCTCCCTTCCTTGCTCAACAGACATTCCCCTCTTGCTCAATGTCCCCTTCACCCCATCTATCCATTTCAATCTTGGTTGTCCCCTCCAGTTCATTCCCTCCACACTTTTACTAATCTTTCATCACTCATTCTTTCCATGTGTCCAAACCATCCCAATAATGTTTCATTAGCCCTATCTGCCATCTCCTTTTCCACTCCTGCTCTCCTCATCACTTCCTCATTTCTCACTTTATCCAACCTAGTAACTTCTACCATACTTCTGAGACATTTCATCTCAAAAACATTTAAATGTTTCATACAATCTCCTCTTTGCATCCATTCCCAGTTGGATCATAATTCAATTGACTTAGAAGCATAATATCAATGATGCTTTGAACTGAAAATTGGTTCACTAATGTAAACATGGTATTGGTTAATGAGACACTATACCCTGTGATAAAATTGCGTTGACTAAAGGTTTTTCACATTTATATATGAAGAGCTTTTCTCCCTTATAAGGGAGATAACTAAGTTAGTGGCACATACCTATTCCCACCCATTTCACTCCCCTCTACCACCCTTTCCACTCCTCCCATCTCGGTTCTTCATGGATGACAGGTCATCCCTGCATCTACCAACTGTCCTGTGTCAAACACAATGCAGCAAGACACGGTGCATCCACAGTAAGGCTGCTTCATTTAATTGGCGACCCCCCCCTCTCTGTCCCCTCATGCTGAAAAAGAGAAGATGGGGAGAAATCCCTTTGGGCTCCATCAAAATATCATTCACACATAAGCACTCCTTAACCCACCCCTCCATTCCTTGTGTAACAGTATCATCCACACACAGTCATTTTCCACACATCCCTATCTCCTGGCTTCTCCCTTCCTTGCTCCACTGGCATTCCTCTCTTGCTCAATGCCCTATTCACTCCATCTCATCCTCAGTCATCCCCTCAAGTTCACTCTCTCCACCTGTGCTTTCCAAAATTCTTTTACTAATCTTTCATCATTCATTCTTTCCATGTGTCCAAACCATCCAAATAATTTTTCATCAGCCCAATATGCCATCTCCTTTTTCATTCCTGCTCTCTTCCTCACCTCGTTTCTCACTCTACCCAACCATGTAATGCCTACCATACTTCTCAGACATTTCATCTCAAACATATTTAAACTTTTCCTTTCTGCCTCTTTTAACCCCTTCCATACGGTGCCGCACACGTAGGCGTCATGAGGAGCAAGTGGATTCGCGACGCTGCCATATCGGCGTCTTGATTATATTTATTGTAGTCGCCCCTGTGTTTTTACATTCTCTCAAATGTGCCCTGAATCCCATTCTCTGTGGTTTTCAAAATTCGCGGGTGAAAGAGAGAACGATCGATATAAGCGGTGACTATATTTTATGATGCGAGTATTATTACGACACGTCGTACGGCTGGCATTGGCTGCTGCCCGCGAGATTTAAGTTCCGTACTGAAGTGGTTAAATTCCAAGTCTCTGCCTTATACAATGTTGTCAGCCCAATCACCCTTTCATACAATCTTTTCTTTGCATCCATTCCCAGTTGCCTATTTCTCATAACACTTTTTAATCCTCCAAGGCATTTACTTGCTTCTCTCAATCTACAATTTACCTCCACCTCCATTCCTCCCTCTCCTGCCATATGTGACTCCAAATACCTAAAGCTATCCACTTCCAACTTACTTCCAACTCACTGCCATCCTCTACCCTTGTGCATCTCATCACCTTGTTTTTACCCACCTTTACCTTCAACTTTCTCCTATCACAAACCTTCCCACACTCTGTCATTCACTCTCACCTCTCTCACCATATTCCAGGTAGGGTGGTTGCCCAGTCTGTTGTGATGCCCCATGAAGTTTCTCCATCAGGGACAATCTCTGTATCTCTCTTCATCTTTAATTGCCCTCATGTTCTCCCCTCGTCTTTCTATCACTTTTCTGATTCCATCTCTCCATCTCTTCTTGGGTCTTCCCACCAGTCTATATCCTCCCAGTGTCCACTAGTAATACTGTGGTGGATATCTTTCGATGTCCATCCTCATCATATGTCCATACCACCTCAGTTGATTTTTCTCCACAAACATCATAATTCATTCTACATCGAGTTCCTCCTGGATACCAACATTTCTTGGAGTTTACTCTTTAGTTTTGTCAATGTCCAAGATTCTGAGCCATAGGTTACCACTGGCCTTGGAATCTTAAAATCTTAAGTTGTTAGTGTAGCTATGAATTCTCTTTGTAATGTCTATTTTCATATCACATTTTTCATTAATGTTTACTCCTAAACACTTAAAAATTGTCATTAATTTTATTCAGGCCTTCTTTATAGTTACTCTGTCACTAACTTCCTTAATCCCTCCTCTGACTCTGCCACAAGCACAGTGTCATCAGCAAACAACAACTGGCTCATCTCCCCCTTTTCTCAATTTTCTTTTAACAATCTCCAGTCCCCTGCCCATTACTCTCTTTTTTACCTCCTGCACCACCCTGTCCCTGTACACATTGAACAACCATTGCAACATGACAGCCCTGATGTAATCTACTACCACTGGCTCTCTCCATTTCCCATTCTAACACAGGCTCCTGCTACTCTCATTAAACTCTTGACTGCTCTTAACAGCTTCCCCCTAATCCCATATATCTTCAAAACCTCCCACAGTGCCTTGTCTACCCTATCACAAGCCTTTTCCAAATCCATAAAAAAAAATACCTTTTCCAAATGCTTTCGCACATATCTACCTTACCAAAAAAATCTTATCCGCGCAACTCCTACTTTTTCTAAGCCCACATTGTTCCTCACCAATCACTCCTTCTTTTCCTCTCCTAATCCTCTCAATAAAAACCCTCCCATAAGCTTTCCCAACTACACTAAACAAACTGATCCCTCTGAAACTACTACATTCACATTTGTCCCCTTTTCCCTTGTAAAGCAGAACTATACAGGTACTTCTCCAGTCCTCAGGCACTCTACCCTCTCTTAGACACACATTAAACAATCTCACCAGCTAGTCCTTTATTACTGTACCTCCCTTGTTCACACTCCACATGACACCCATCTAATCCAGGAGCCTCACCTGTTCTCATAATTTTCAGAGCTACTTGCACCTTATCTTTTCTTATTTCTCCTCCATTTTCCTCTCCCATCACCATCATTTTCTAATATAGTACAACTGTGTACAACTGTCACACAGAAGGCACCAAACACATCTTCCACTGCTCCATCCTAGTCATATCCAGACAATAACAATATTTTTTCCTTAAGTGACTCATGAGCAAATTTGGTGGATACTGCTAGTTGCATGGCAGCTGTGGGTCTCCTACAAGACAGATCTGGGGCAATAAATTGATCAACTATATACTTATTCCCTCAGAATCACATATTCTAAACAATAGTGTAACTACTTTCCAAGATATTTTATCTTGATACTAAAACAATTTGGTTTGTTTTATCAGGAAAACCAGTACATTTCATGAAAATATTTTCTTGACCTACCTGATGCTAAGATGTTTGAGTCACGAGAAAAGCTGACAGTATAGATGGTGGCTGTATGTCCACACATTTCTGCTACAAGGTGTCCATGGGCCAAATCCCAAATAAGAATTCGTTGGTCACAGCCTGCTGATGCTAAATAACGTCCACATGGAGAGAAGGCCAAAGTATGAATCACACCCTGAAACAATAATCAAGCATGGGGTACAGATCAAAAATAACTTTTGTTTTGACTTATAGTGTCTGAAAACTTCCAGACCTAAAGTTACCAGTAATGGTCCTCACACCCTCCCAAAGATTTCTCTGGAGAGAGTCACTGGACCATAATGCAGATTATGGTCCAGTGACTCTCTCCAGAGAAATATTTATATTTATATATATAAATTTATAAGAGGGAGGGAGGGGGTGGATGGGGGTGGAGTATGTGGGGATGGAATGAGTGGGAGTGAAGTTTATGCCTTTGTTTTTTGGCTACCTCCCTTGTAAGGGGGAAAAAGCCTTTGGTATATGTATTACTATGTCTCCTTTGGTATATGTATTATTATGTCTCTTATCACTACCCATCACATCTGAACTGATGGGAAAACAGACTACAGAAAAAAAAAGACTATCTCAGACAAACATGGATTCAAAGAGGGTCACTCCATCATCTCACTTCTCACAAACCTTATTCAATAAGTTTTGGAGTAACTTAACAAGAAAGCAAAGCACCACCAGAAAGAACAATGTGTACATGGATGGGGTGGTGCAGGAGGTAAATGCAAGGGTAATGGGCAGGGGATTGGGGATGGTTAAAGAAAATAGAGAAAAGTAAGTGAGCCAGTCGTTGTTTGCTGATGACACTGCTTCTGGCAGGATCAGAGGGAGGATTAAGAGAGTTAGTGACAGAGTTTGGGGAGGTATGCGATAGGAGAAAGTTGAAGGTAAATGTGGGTAAAATTCAAGTGATGAGATGTACAAGGGGTGAGATGGCAGTAATTTGGAAGAAAGTCTTAAAGAAGAGAGCCTGGAGGAAGTGGATAGCTTTAAGTACTTGAGGTTGGATGTGGCAGCAAAGACAGGTGTGGAGGTAAATTGTAGATTGAGAAAAGCAAGTAAATGCCTTGGGAGATTAAAACATATATTGAGAAATGGTCATGTGAGCGTAGAGGGGGGTGGGGGGAGGTGTGGTGTAGTGCTATAAGGTGCTCTAGCATTGAATATAAGCAGAGTGCCGCAGTGTTGTAGAATGCCCGACTGCCAGTGACGCTTCCTACAAAGACTCTTTCTTATGGCTAACAAGTCCTCATTCATATGTGTGTGAGGCATGGCCTCTCTCGCTCTGTGCAGCGAGCCCCAAACCAGTCTAGAACTGTCTGTCTTACCGTGTGTATGTATATGTAGCGCTCCATGTATGCCTAACGTCACAATAAAAGCGATTCAAATGTCCCCCCAAAGCATTTCTACTGCATGCATAACAGTGGGGATGAAATGGGTGGCAGTGGATTTATGCCATTGAGTTCGGTGTCACAGATCACTCGTGACTCACAAAATTTTGGCAGAATTGTATATAGACATAAACAGCTGATTAATTAATTAATTACAGTTGGAGGGAACGGAGTGATTTGGAAGAGTATTACCAACTTGCGTAATTGAAGTTCAAAACTCTAAAGCTTCAAATTCCAGGACTTAGAAACTCTGAAGCTTCAAACTCCGAAACTTTGAAACTCCAAAGTGCAAAGGGTGGAGGAAGAGAGAAGGACCACAAGGGAACAGTCATCAGACAGAGCTGGTGGAAGTCGGGACTGCTGGAGCTAAAATACAGCCTAGTCGGCATATCACTGTATTACCATCGCGACTTTGTTCTTCATCGAATCTTCTGGGTAAGCTTGGACCAATGGAAGAAGTATTGTCAGCGAGGAGCTGCAGGCTGGACCAGTCAACTCGCTTCATCGTTCGACGCTGCGAGTGAATCCCCCCCCACCATCTAGTGATAGATGCCTGTGCATATTCGGAATATGATGGATGCTTCTTCTAGAAGAATTTATGAAGCAGTGACTCTCACAACAGTTGTATCTGCCAGAGTTATGACAGTGTATTCTGTGATAGTTGTGATAGCTGTGAACAATTGAACATTGTAGACATTGTGAAGTGCCGGTTGCTGTCGCCCCACCAGTGAGATTGTCCTACGCAGTCGAGTGACATCGAAGTCTAAACTCGTTGCGAGATTGATGGTTAGTTATATGTATGTGTGAATATATAAATAATTGTATTACTAATTTCTTCAGGAATGGAATGGGTGGGAATGATATTATGCCTTTTCCTTTTTGGCAACCTCCCTTGTAAGGGGGAAAAAGCCTTGGTATATGTATGTATTACTAATTATTGATGTGAGTGAGATTGATGGTTAGTTATGTGTATGTGTGTGAATATATATATATAAGCTATAGGAAAAGGGAAGGATGTTTTTTGGGGTTTTATGGATCTGGAAAAGGTTTATGATAGGGTAGACAGAAAGGCACTGTGGGAGGTTATGCAGATATATGGGATAGGAGGAAAGCTTCTAGGAGCTGTCAAGAGTTTTTATGAGAGATTAGAAATGGAGAGAATGAGTGGTTTGAGGTAAAGGTGGGACTTCATCAGAGATGCGTTATGTCACCCTGGCTATTCAACTTATACATGGATGGGGTAGTGCGAGAGGTAAATGCAAGGGTAGTGGGTCAGGGATTGGAGATGGGTAAAGAAAATGGAGAAAAGTGGGAGGTGAGCCAGCTGTTGTTTGCGGACGACACTGCGCTTGTGGCAGGGTCGGAGGAGGGATTGAGGAAGTTGGTGACAGAGTTTGGGAGAGTGTGTGATAGAAGAAAGCTGAAGATAAATGTGGGTAAAAGTAAGGTGATGAGATGTACAAGGGGTGAAAGTGGCAGTAGTCTGGAAGTGAGCATTAACCACTTCAATACGGGACTTAAATCTCGCGGGCAGCAGCCAATGCCAGCCGTACGACGTAACGAAATAATATTCGCATCATAAAATATAGTCGCCGCTTATATCGATCGTTCTCTCTTTCACCCGCGAATTTTGAAAACCACAGAGAATGGGATTAAGGGCGCATTTGGGAGAATGTAAAAACACAGGGGCGACTACAATAAATATAATCAAGACGCCGATATGGCAGCGTCGCGAATCCACTTGCTCCTCATGACGCCTACGTGTGCGGCACCGTATGGAAGGGGTTAAGGGAGAGCGACTGGAGGAAGTGGATGGTTTTTAGATACTTGGGTGCAAATGTGGCAGGAAAAGGTGGAGTGAAGGTGGAGGTAGAATGTAGATAGAGAGAAGCGAGTAAATGCCTTGGTGGATTAAAGAGTGTAATGAAGAATAGACATTTGGGAATGGATGCTAAGAGAAGACTGTATGAAGGAGTGATTGTGCCAACAGCATTGTATGGGGCAGAAACATGGAACATAAGAGAGGAAGAGAGAAGGAGTTTGAATGTGTTTGAGATGAGGTGTCTGAGAAGTATGATGGGGGTTACTAGGGTGGATAGAGTGAGAAATGAGGAGTTGAGGAGGAGAACAGGGGTGGAAAGGGAGTTGGGAGATAGGGTTGATGAAAGAGTTTTAGGATGGTTTGGACACATGGAAAGAATGAGTGAAAAAAGACTAGTAAAAGAGGGGAAGGCAGATGTGGAGGGAGTGAACATGAAGGGACGTCCTAGGATGAGGTGGATGGATGGGATGAAGGGGGCTTTGGGGAAGAGGGGAATGTCTGTTGAGGAAGGACAGGAGAGGACAGAAGACAGGGGTGAATGGAGAATGGTTGTATATGGATGATGTTGTGATGCATGAGGTGGAATGGGCGGGGGGATGGGGGTGAGGTAGTATGTGTGAGTAAAATTTGACGTAGCCTGAAGGGATTTCTCCCTGTCTTCTCCTTTACACATGGGGGGACGGAGAGGGGGGGGTCGCCAATTTAATGAAGTGGCCTTGCTGCGGATGTGCTGTGTCTTGCAACACTGCTTCTGACCCAGGGCAGTGGACAAGGTGCAGGGATGACCTGTCATCCAGGAGGTGCTAAGATAAGAGGGAGGGAGGAGGGGTGTGGAGTGTATTTAGGGATGGAATGGGTGGGAATGATTTTATGCCTTTTCCTTTTTGGCTACCTCCCTTGTAAGGGGGAAAAAGCCTTGGTATATGTATGTGTATATATATATATATATATATATATATATATATATATATATATATATATATATATATATATATATATATTAATTATTGGTATGAGTGGTTGATTGCTAATTATTAGATTGTAATTTAAACTTGTTTGAATTGGCCTTTGCTCTCTGACATTTAACATACACAATTCTATATAGAAGGAAGTACCCACACAAAAATGAAGTAATTTATGCAGAACCCTCATAGGCCAGAGAAGCTGCTGGAGTAAATTGAATTGTATATATGTATATATTGCAATTAACACTTAGTCAACTCCTACTGAGGTGCAAAGTTCTGACATTTGGCTACCTCCTTTTTAAGGGGGAAAAAACCCTGTGTATATGTATGTACCACTATTATTTCACCAAAAAAGATTATCTTTATACTTTTTTAGTTAACATTAGCACATGAAACAGACGTTGAAATTATGGCTGAGCAGGTTAGGGAGTCGTTACTTGCAGCGAAGGTTGAGGGGATGGCAATTTGAATCCTGCCAACGGCAAAGTTGAACCAAGGGCATGGTTCAATAAATCCAGTGCTACAAAGTCCTCTGTGAAAGGCACTGTCCTAGCCTTCCAATAGGGGGGAGTTTGTGACATTAAACCACATCATGTATATATATATAAACTATAATTTCAACACCATTTCATGTGTTAATATTTAGCAAATAAGTGTAGTGATAATCTTCTTTGCTGAAATAATTGTGGTAATGCCTGCTGTGAATGTACTGTTGTCACATATATTCCCATATTTGTAAGGTTGGAATAAGGCGTCGCTTGTGATTACGCGGGTGTCCGATTACAGAAGGAACCCTATACAATGAAGTGTTTGTTCTTCGTTTTGCGTACACAGCCAGGCGCAGAACGTTTTAGTTAACTTGACCAATCAGGTTCAATCTCCATAGACGCAATTCCTATGGGCCAATCAGAGGATTTTTGTAGAAGGAGCCAGGGCGCCTTGGGCATGTCAGAGAGTCAGTTTAGGAGAAGTGCGTGCCATGTAGAGGTGTGTCGCCTCGGAGAGGTCGTCGGCTGAAGTAAGTCCTCTGTACTCCCCCTGTATTAGTCGCAAGATAATTAACTCAGCTAGTGTTTCATGTAGTGTTGCGTAATTGTCTATGGTAGTGACGTGCGAGACCTAGACAGTGTTTTCATTGGTATTAATTCACTAATTATATTTTCTTTCACCCCTGTTAAAAGTTTTCGAGCGGGAATCTTCTGTTTTGATACTTATTTACTCATTTGTATGTTCGGTGATTGTAATCCTTCATGTAATCCTATTAACTTTAATGAATAGTGTTAAACTTTCCAACTGTGTTTTTTTCACTTTTTTCACTATACCAAACAGTGAATGGCGGCCTTGTAATTTCTTTAAGTTACCCAAAGACATGGGGTCTTGGGAACTCATTCACCCATTCACTTTTACTATGTGTTACGAGTCAGAAAGCCTTGCAACTTTTATTTGAGATATCCCAAAGACATGGGGTCTTGGGAACTCATTTCATTCACTCTAAATGTGTTACAAGTCAGATGTGTGAGCGAGATTCGTAACACTGTGTCTTGCTGAATTGCTTCTGACCCACGCAGTGGGCAGGAGACATGGATGGCCCTTCATCCATGAGGAGCTAAGATGAGAGGGAAACAATGGGTGTGTGCCTTGACTACCTCCCTTATAAGAGGGAAGAGGCCCTAGATAGATATTTCTATATGCAACCATACAAAAACTACAACTTCCTAGAACAAAATCATTAAAATACAAACCTTATGACCTGTTAGTACACGCACACAACTGCCATTGGTACAATCCCATACACGAACACTACGATCACTTGAGCCTGAAGCTATATAATTGCTGTTGGGATGAAACTGCACTACCTGCAAACAATACAAGGAAAATTATCAAAATTTTAGTCCCACTCACAGAAGGGAATATATATATATACACATATATGCATACCTATGCAAGCAATCACATCACCATTTTGATGCTGGTGTGTTTTTTTGGGTGCCTGTATTTGGCAATACATGCAGCTCCAGTTTTTGTGTACTGGTCTAAATAGTGCATAAGAAGTAGAACCAAGTGTGGTGTGTGCTGCATTTGATGGGTGTGTGTACATAGTTTGTTGATTCTGACCTGGGCAGAGGGCAGGAGATGGGGATGATCCTTCATCCTAAAGAAGCTGAGATAAGTGGAAAACAAATATGTGATGGATGTGAGTGGAATTGGGTGGGGGTGGGTGCCTTGATTAGCTACCTCCCTTATGAGGGGTAGGCCCTTGGTATATAGATAGATAGAGAAAGGGAGAAAAGGTATAAAGGAGGGGAAATAGTTCGAGATAAGGGGAAGGGTGATTAGAGTGAGTTTCTGGGCCTAATCTGAAGAAGTATCCTGAAGAAGTTATCCTCAACCCCTTGGAGTCCACACCTCCTTGTGGAATTTGGGATAGGTGAGCTGCTCTATGGTTTGATAAAGAATCTTGAGTTGTTTAATGATCGCTGTGACTCTTTCGAGCCTCCAGCTTCTGTCCTTATCCAGACTAGTGGGGGCATCCATTCACAGGTGCTACATGGCAGTCCTAATACAATAATAAAGTGGTTATAAAATAAGGAATGTCTTGAATTTAACTTACATCAACATCTGAAAAGTGCCCTGTCAATATCCGCAAAGGCTGAGGGTGATCTGTTGCCCAAAGTCGAGCTGTGCGATCATGTCCCCCTGATGCAAAGTAGTAACCATGAGGGGAAAACTTTACATCCCATACTGAGAAGACATGGCCACGGTACAAAACCAAACACGTCCAAGTCTGCAAGCTCCATAAACGAACTGTAAAGATGTCAAACAATTTATGAGTTGCTGAAACTAATTTCTATAATATCTAAATATCTTACATACCTACAAACTTCTACCATAAAATCTATCTATATACCAAAGGCCTCTTTCCCCTTGAAATGGAGGTAGCTAGTCAAGGCATGCACCCATCCCATTCATCACCCATTTGGTCATTACCACAGATTTGACCCTCGACGTAATGGCTATTTTTGGCGAATTTTTGAATTTACAGCATACAATGTATGCCACTGACACTGTAGGGGTTGAGAGAGACTGGAAGTAATAGATAGCTTTAGATACTTAGGTGTGAATGTGGCAGGAGAGGGAGGAGTGGAGGAGGTAGAATGTAGATTGAGAGAAGCGAGTAAATACCTTGGGGGATTAAAAAGTGTAATGAGAAATAAACATTTGGGAATGGATGCTAAGAGGAAATTGTATGAAGGAATGATTGTGCTGACAGCACTGTACAGAGAAGAAACATGGAACATAAGAGAGGAAGAGAGGAGTTTGAATGTATTTACCTAAGGTAGGGAGCTATGCTCGAAGTCTTTGTATCTTTCAGCATCAAGTTTGTTCTTAAATTCTTAAATAGTGTTTGCACACACTGTTGCCTTATCTAATTTATTCCAGGTATCCACCACTTTGTGGTAAGCTATTCTTTTTCAGATCTCTTCTATTATCCTTTTTGAGTTTCTTTTTATGTCCTCTTGTTTTTCTGTTGTCCCACTTTAATAAATCATCTCTATCTAGGATTTCCATTCCCTTCCTATGGATGTGCTATGTCTTGCAACACTGCTTCTGACCCAGGGCAGTGGTCAAGATGCAGGGATGACCCATCATCCAGGAGGCGCTAAGATAAGAGAGAGGGAAGAAGGTAGAGGGGAGTGGAGTATGTAAGCAATGGAATGCGTGGGAGTGGTTTCATGCCTTTGTTTTTTGGCTACCTCCCTTATAAAGGGGAAAATGCCTTTGGTATACATATGTAGTTGTAGCTGAATTATCTTCTTATTCTGTGAACAGGCTTGATCACTTTTTCAGTGGTTACAAACATTCTGGGTAAAAGAGAATGGGTATAACAGCTGTAACTTTATATTTTATAATACGCGTATTGTGATGCACCATTGTACGTCAGACAGCTAATGTGGGCGCAAATATTTGACTTGTATCGAAGTGGTAAAAAGAATACATGATTATAGAGTTGGTAATGAAACTAAAGGACAAATAGTTACTAACTTGTGCCATCTTCTGATGATGAAAGCAAAAGGTTTCTATCTGGGCTAAATGAACAGGCAAAAACTGGTCCTGTGTGACCTGGAAGAGTTCTAGTAGGTTCAGCAGTTCTTTCATCCATCATCCGGGCAAGAACATCATCTATGTGAAATATAAATAAAAATATATCATAGGTATTATTGTATTAAAATGCTTTCACCTAACAGTTGATCAGTGTCTTGAAAACATCAGATATATACTCAAATTTTTAGATATTAAGAGAATACAAAATATATATAGAAAATGATACAAAAAAACTAGTTCCAACCTGCATCCTTGTCAATGTCATTTAGTTGTTCTGCTGACTTCATTGTCCTTAGCTTAGCTGGTGTTATGCTCTGAACTCTAATGACTGAGTCAGCTGTGCCATATGCAAGGAGACTAGAGTCATCAGAAATATCTGAGGCTGTAATACTGAGAAGTTCACACCAAATTAGAATTGCATCATAATTCTTTGTCGGAAATCTTCCTTAGGTTATAGAGGTATCCCTTCCAATCATCTAAACCCCACATAATGTAAAATTAACTGCAACTGGGTAACTAAGAGGTCCATGCATTATTAGGAAAAAATGATGTTACATACATACATGTACCAAGGAAGGAAGCTCAAAAAAGACAGTTATAGAAGAGACCTGAAAAAGAATAGCTTTCCCAAAAGAGTGATGGATGTATGGAACTAATTGGAAGAAAGGATAGCGTGTTCAAAAACCACAAGAATTTAAGAATAATTTAGACACCGAGATACAGAGACAGGACACCACGAGCACAGCTTCCCTTCCCATAAGATACAACTAGGTAAATACTAAGTAAATACAAGGGCATTTTCCTCCTTACAAAGGAGGAAGCCAAAGTCAAAGGCATAAATCCACTTCCACCCTTTTCATCCCCACATACTCCAGCTTTCCTACTATCCCATATATCTGCAATACTTCAAAGAGTGCCTTCCTGTCTACCCTGTTATAAGCCTTTTTCAAATCAATAAAGGCCCAAAAAAACATCCTTACCTTTTGCTAAAGCATGCTCACATATCTGCCTTACCACAAAAATCTGATTCATGCAACTTCTACCTGTCCTAAACCACACTGTTCCTCACCAATTACTCTCTCTGTTGCTCTCCTAATCCTCTCAATCAAAACCCTCTTATAGGCCTTCCCAACTACTCTCAACAAACTGATCCCTGTGAAACTACCATACTCACACTTGTCCCTTCTTCCCTTGTAAAACAAAACTATACAGGCACTCCTCCAGTCCTCTGGCACTCTACCCTCTTCTAGACAAACATTAAACAACCTCACCATCCAGTCCAACATCAGTGTACCTCCCTTTTTCAGACACTCCACATGACATTCATCTAACCTAGGTGCCTTACATGCTCTTATCTATCTATATGCCAAGAGATTTTTCCCTCTCATAAGGAAGGTAGCCAAACCAAAGGCAAATACTTAATTCCATCCACTCCATGCCTATCCACCACCTTTTACCCCCTCTCATATTAGCTCTTCATGGATGATGGGTCATCCCTGTATCCTGCCCACTGCCCTGGATCAGAAGCAATGTAGTAAGACACACTACATCCACAGCAAGGCTGCTTCACTTAAGTCAGTGACCCCTCCTCTCTATCCCCCTCATGCAGAAAAAGAGAAGATGGGGAGAAATCCCTTTGGGCTGTGTCAAAATATCATTCACACACAAGCACCCCCTACCTCCCCATCCCCCACCCCTCCCTTCTTTGCATAACAGTATCATCTATACAGTCACTCACCACTCATTCCTGCCTCCAAATGGCAGTGGACCAAAAATCACTAGAATTATTAGATTTTTTAGGGGGGGGGGGTCAGACCCCTGAAAACACATAATACATTCATATAACTGATAAAGACACATTAAGGGTTCTATTAATCAATCTATTGCCATGGGGCTTGGATGTGGTTCTACAAGATGGACTGTGGAACTGCCCATTTTCAAAACCCATCAACATTTCACCTTCATCATGAGGAGCAGCCATAAAGGGATGACACATCCCTGGACTGGGGCCAAGATCTCTCTCTATGAACTTCAACTGTATTTCTTCCAGTTCTCTGTATAACTAGAGCTGACAACCAACACCTGCCCCCTCTTCCTATGATTTTAAGCCAGGGGCAAAGAAACAGTCCCACAACAACACATTGAAAACAGTCCAAAGTTTCTTCCCAGAGAGATCTGTGGGGTTGGTATTCACCAGAAAATTTGGAAAGGAATAAAAAGATGTTTTGGAAGGAAATGAAGAAAGGGGTAGAGAGGAAAAGATAAAGGGTACAAATGGACGGATGTTAATGGAAGTAAAGGCAGTAAGGAGATTGGTATAATATTCAAGAGAATTGTTGAATGTGGGGGAGGTTGGGGATGGACTGATTGTGTTAGTAGGAACTAGGAAAATGACTATGATGGGAAAGGAAATTGACAGGGATATAGGAAAAGATGAGGTACAAAGTGAATTGAAAGTGATATGAGCAGGTAAGGAACCAGATTTAGATGGGTGTCATGTGTTCTGACAAAGGGAGGAACAGTTACAGTGGATTGGCTAGTGAGGTTGCTTAATGTGTGCTTAAGAGAGGGGTATGCCAGAGTACTGGATAATGCTTGTATAATTTCACTTTAAAAAGGAAACAGAGACAAATATGAATGCAGTTTGCCTTGGCTGGCTCGCTACCTCCCATATAAGGGGAAGAAACTTTTTAGTAAATAGTAGGTTTAGAGGGATCAATTTGTTTAGTTAGAAAGGTATATAGGAAAGTGTTAACTGAGAGGATTAGGAGAAGAGGGAGTAATTGGGGATTGATAGTGTGGCTTCTGGAAAAGTATAGAGTACATGAATTAAATTGTTGTGGTAAGACATACATGCAGGAAATTCTTGGCAAAAGGTAAGGATAATTTTTGGGCTTCTAAGAATCTGGAAAGAGCTTAAGATGGAGTCAACAGGAAAGCGTTGTGGGAGACATTGTAGATGGGGGGAAAAGATGTTCAGGGTAGTCAAAAACTTCACAAAAGTAATAGAAGTTATCTTAGGGTTGGGAATGGTGAGAGTGAATAGTTTGAGGTGAAAGTGAGGTTGCAATAGGGCAGTGTTATGTTACTGGTTGTTCAATGAGGTGATACAGGAGATAAATGCTAAGTTGATAGGCAGGGAATTGGAGATGGTTAGCAAGAGTCGAGAGAAGTGGGAGGTGGACCAGGTGTTGTTTGCTGATGATACTGCTCTTGTGGCTAGGTTAGAGGAAGGTCTGAGGCAGTGACAGAGTTTGGTAAGGTATGTGATAGGAGAAATTTTGAAGTAAATGTAGGTAAATGTAAAGGTGATGAGGTACATTGGGTGAGGATGGCAATGAGTTAGAGGAAAGTCTTAAAGGAGAGAGGCTTGAAGAGGTGGATAGCTTTAAGTTAAGGGTCACATGTAGCATAGAATGGAGGAGGCTGGGTTAAGGTAAACTGTGAAGTAATAAACAGATCCAGGGGGTAATAAAGGCACAGAAAAGTAAAACAGGTAGCATGATTACTGTGTACCTGAGTATATTGTACAGTATTTTCACTCAACCACATTGTTCAATACTATACTTTATCAATAAATCCTTAAACCCGTCACTTTTACTCATACAGAGCAGTAGATCAGACACCAACAGCCATTCAGAAGGTCAACAAAAGACATATTCCAAGAGGCTACAAGAAAACATAAAACTCTAACTAGCAACTTCTTGTATAGCTGCCTGACTACAAGAAAAATGTGATCCTTATATCCTCTACCTTTCCTAAATCAACATTGTTCCACCCCAATTACTCCATCACATTACTCATGTCAAATATCTTGCAGCAAGGCATGCCTCTTCCATAACAGGAACTGACAGCTGGAATTGTTTCCCCCCATTGTTTTAATAAGTAATGGCCATCCTATCTTATCTTCTCAGAATAATGCAAAATAAGACACTTACCTTCCCTGAGAATTTAGGAAAGTGTAGAAACAGATGGATGGTAACGAATCTCGGCCAAGAGTGACCCTCTTCAGTGCATCCCTGTAAGACTTTGCTTTTTCCATTTTGTCTATGTCACGCCTATAAAAGAAACAAGTAAATAAATTTACTTAATAAATTTGGATCAATCTTATATCTATCCTATAAATCAGTAAAGGGATCAATGACAGGTACCTGCTTGTGATGGTCCTGCAAGATGGATAGCAGAGCTGCCCATTTTCAAAACCTGTCACTCTCCTCACCTCCACTATAAGGTGCAGTTTATCAACTTCAGCTGTACTTCTTGTACCTTTTCTCATATAGGGAGTTGACAACTGACAAATGCTCTCCTCCTATCACTTTCTGCTAGTAAAAGAGAAATGGTCCCAAACCAATACAGCAAATTTGGAATATGCTGTTTCAGTATGGTCACCAAATCTCATTAAAGACATTGACAGATTGGAAAAAGTACAAAGGTGAGCCACAAAACTGATTCCATATATGAAAAATAAATCATATGAAAATCAACTAAAACATATGAATCTGAAAAAGCGTAGACTCAGAGGTGACTTGATACAGGTCTTTAAGATTCTAAAGGGAATTGACATCAAAAGTGACAAAATTTTCACACTGAATGAGAATCTGACAAGAAATAATGGTTTCAAACTGTCAGGAAATAGATTTAATTTGGAAGTGGGTAGAAACAACTTCACCAACCGTGTAGTTAATGAATGGAATAAACTTCCTGCAGATGCAGTACAATGTAGTTCAGTTTGAAGCTTTAAGATTTATTAAGAAAAACACCTAAGAAAGATGCTGTAATGACTGCCATTTATTTTATTTCATATTATTTGTTTGCTATTTGTCTGTTTATTGTTTCCTTGATTTTAATTTATTATTAGTTATCTGTCAATTTATTATTATTTACTATTTACCTGTTTGTTTAGTATTTAGCTATACCTATGCATTTATTTTATTTATTATGTTATAATTTTTATTTATTTAGCATTATATTTTTTTGCATCTAACCTAGTTATGGACCAAAAGATCTCCTGTCAGCATGCTCCGCCTTTGTAATCCTTTGTAAAACTTCTTCCCAGAAAGATCTGTGGGAGGGTCTGCCTGCTTCTAGCTGCCGTGAGGCTGCAGGTTCTCTACTTAGTGAAACTCAAGGCAACATTTACTGTTATCTCTATTAAATATCAGGGTTGGGTCCCATCATATTACCTGTACTTGGGACTTAGAATTAAATAGTTTTTCAAGCAATTGTGTTCCACTTGGAGTTTAAAACATTTGTTGCATTTGTACACGTCCACACACAAGCCTCCAGACTGACAACACGAAAAATTGAAGCTCTCAGGAAACACAACAAAAGTGGAACGTCTCAACAGCGTCATAACAGTAGGATACCTAGATTGTGTTAAATGGGAGGGAGAGTGCTCATGGATAGAGATGGCTAAATTATAGCATAAATAGTAAGCAGTGAAGCAAAATGGAAGAAAATGACAGGCCAGAGAGGTAAAATACTGGCAGAGCATCGAATCGTAACATAAATAAGTACCCAAAGCCATCTAGCGGTGCAAGAAAGAATCATAACATGAGATTTAGATCAGCTCTGGGAACAAGAAGATTCCTTTTGGATAGTGACGATAAAGGACATTTTCCTGGATTCAGTGGGTATGAAAAAATATTTTTAGTAGACTTTTAGAGATAGGGAAATGAGATTTATGATCGAATCAAGGAAGCAATGAACAAACTATGGAGAGAAAATAATAATAAAAAAAGTTAGTGGCTTAAAAATGTAATGAACTAAGAGGTAAGTGCACTAAAAAAAGAACTGGCTGAGTTAAGATGCGAAAAAATAAGGATAACACCAATAGTAGAACCATAAAGAGGCAAATGAGCAGACAATATCAATGAAAACTGAAAAATAGGAGAAAATTACTTACAACTTAGGAATGAATGGAAAATAGACCAATAAAAAGAGAAGGTAATTTTTTAAGAAATAATTCATCCACAATTACAGGAGAGTGTCGAAGATGCAGTCATTAATGTAATCAAGGAAAAAGAAAATCTAGCATGAGACACAGTAGGAAAAAAGTGTGTAGTAATATATGGCCTAAAGGAAAAACATAACTTACAGTCGACGCCATGGGTATTGGTGCTAAAAATGTGCGCCAATACCCGTGACAAATTATCAACCTCTTCAGTACGGGCCAAAATCTCGCGGGCAGCATTATCTGCCAGACATACGATGTGTCGTAATGATACTCGCATCATAAAATATAGTCACCGCTTATATCGATCGTTCTCTCTTTCACCCGTGAATTTTGATAACCATAGAAATTGTGATGAAGACAGTTTAGAGAGTATGTCATTACGCAGGGGCAACTACAATAAATATAATCAAGACGCCAATATGGCAGCCTCGCATATCCACTTGCTTCTCATACCGCCTACGTATGCGGCACCGTATGGAAGGGGTTAAGGACCCCCATTATACACCTAAGAAAACCGACACTGGTATTGGCGCGAAAGCACATGGTAGAGTAGGCAGAGCTTAAGTCCCACGTGCAGACAATAAAGATCTCAGTTGCCTATTGAATAACTCAGTTGCTTTTTGTGATTAGTCCTGACTGCATCGATTTCTTTTTCTGCTCTGATGTGCTGTGTTTTTTGTGGGATTTTTGTAATAATGCCATGAGGCCCAGAGCTCACAAGGGAGAAAATTGCAGCAATAAGCTCACTTTATAAGGCAGGAAAGTCTAACAAGGATATATCAATCCAGACCAGAGTATCGTTGCGCAGTGTCCAGAGATGGACAAAGAAATGCAAGACAGCGGGAGGTGATTATCCCCCACTCCAAGTCAAGAGGACTGGACTAGCTAAAAAGACATCAAAAAGGACTGAAGGTTATCCAAAGACAGGTGGAAGCTAAACCAAGGATAACAGCTAAAGAATTGAAAAAAATCCAAAACTCCTGCAAGATGTGTCTGTTAGGACAATACAATGCTGCCTCAAGGACAATTTGTCTTATGAACATCAGGCACCATGACACAAACCTCTTCTGACGGAGAAACAGAAACACAATCGTATGAAATTTTGTAAGAAATATCTGAATTGGGACAATGAAAAGTGGAAGAAGGTTTTGTGGACTGATGAGGCTACATTTAATGTTACTGGGAACCGAGGAGGTAAGGTTAGGCTCCGTCCGGGCACCCTGATAGTGTCATGGTATGGGGTGCGTTTGGGTACTATGGTGTGGGCAAGCTAGTTATATTACCTAAAAACACAACAGTGAACAAGGAATCATATTTGGAACTGTTGTGTGACCATCTCGAGAATTGCTTTGATGCCTGTAAGAGTGAGGTGTTCATGCAGGATGGTGCCCCTGCACACACAGCAAACTAGTCAAATAATGGCTTGAATTTGTAGGAGTGGATTGCATAAACGATTGGCCTTATAATAGTCCAGATTTCAATCCAATTGAAAATGTGTGGGCACTGATAAAATGAAGACTACGAGGACATAACACAGCAACTGTGGAAAAGCTTGTGAAGGAGATTAAGGACATTTGGCACAACTTAGAACCCTCAATACTCCAAAGACTGGCTGAATCTGTTCCTTGACGCCTTGAGAGCTGTCTGAAAAGGAAAGGACTACCCACAAAGTATTAGAGGCTGGTAGGTTCTACATATATATTAGTATTGCACTTGTTTTAGTGCTACAGATGAAAAAAAAAAAAAAAAGCATCACGCCAATACCTGTGGCGCCGACTGTAAATTGGTTCCTGGGAGATAAAGAGAAAAAATTGACATGAAAAATTCTAATTGTACAAGATGAAGAGCAATAATTAGAAAAGGAAGTAGAGGAAGTGCACAGAATGAGTAAATATGCAGAAAGAAAAAGTCGACCCCTAAAGCTCAAATTAAGGTCACAAATAGCAGAAGAAATTTGAGCAAAAATAGGGAAATTAGCAAAAAACAAACACTACAAAAGTACATACATACATATGCCAAGGCTCTTTCCCCCTTACAAGGGAGGTAGCCAAAAAGGAAAAGGCATAAAACCATTCCCACCTATTCCATCCCTGAATGCACTCCACACCCCTCCACCCTCCCTCTTATCTTAGCACCTCCTGGATGATGGGTCATTACTGCACCTTGTCCACTGCCCTGGGTCAGAGGCAGTGTTGCAAGACAGAACATCCACAGCAAGGCCACTTCATTAAATTGGCGACCCCACTCTCTGTCCCCCCCATGTATAAAAGGAGAAGACGGGGAGAAATCCCTTC
The DNA here is from genome assembly GCF_046742065.1 of Oratosquilla oratoria. Lineage (NCBI taxonomy): Eukaryota > Metazoa > Arthropoda > Malacostraca > Stomatopoda > Squillidae > Oratosquilla > Oratosquilla oratoria. The sequence goes on from NW_027467563.1 coordinate 114,308, forward strand.
GGGCTGCGTCAAATTTTACTCACACATACTACCTCACCCCCCATCCCCTCACCCATTCCACCGCATGCATCACAACATCATCCATATACAACCATTCTCCATTCACCCGTCTTCTGTCCTCTCCCGTCCTTCCTCAACAGACATTCCCCTCTTCCCCAAAGCCCCCTTCATCCCATCCATCCACCTCATCTTAGGACGTCCCCTCATGTTCACTCCCTCCACATCTGCCTTCCATACCTCTTTTACTAATATTCTTTCATCAACCCTATCTCCCAGCTCCCTTTCCACCCCTGTTCTCCTCCTACCTCCTCATTTCTCACTCTATCTAGCCTAGTAACCCCCATCATACTTCTCAGACACCTCATCTCAAACACATTCAAACTCTTTCTCTCTTCTTCTCTTATGTTCCATGTTTCTACCTCCACCTTCACACCACCTTTTCCTGCCAGATTTGCACCCAAGTATCTAAAACTATCCACTTCCTCCAGTCGCTCTCCCTTAATGCTCACTTCCAGCTACTGCCACTTTCACCCCTTGTACACCTCATCACCTTACTTTTACCCACATTTATCTATAGCTTTCTTCTATCACATACTCTCCCAAACTCTGTCACCAACTTCCTCAATCCCTCCTCCGATCCTGCCACAAGCGCAGTGTCGTCAGCAAACAACAGCTGGCTCACCTCCCACTTTTCTCCATTTTCTTTAACCATCTCCAATCCCTGACCCACTACCCTTGCATTTACCTCTTGCACTACCCCATCCATGTATAAGCTGAACAGCCAGGGCGACATAACGCATCCTTGACGAAGTCCCACCTTTACCTTGAACCACTCACTCTCTCCATTTCTAATCCTGACACAAGCTCTAGTACTCTCATACAAACTCTTGACAGCTCCTAGAAGCTTTCCTCCTATCCCATATATCTGCATAACCTCCCACAGTGCCTTTCTGTCTACCCTATAGTAAGCCTTTTCCAGATCCATAAAAGCCCAAAAAACATCCTTCCCCTTTCCTATAGCTTTCTCACATATTTGTCTTACCACAAAGATCTGATCTACGCAACCTCTACCCGTCCTAAATCCACACTGTTCCTCACCAATTACTCCCTCTGTTCCTCTCCTAATCCTCTCAATCAAGATTCTCCCACAAGCCTTCCCAACTACACTTAACAAGCAAATCCCTCTGAAACTACTACATTCACACTTGTCCCCTTTTCCCTTGTAAAGTGGAACTATACAGGCACTCCTCCAGTCCTCCGGCACTCTACCCTCTCTCCAGCAAACACAAAATAACCTCACCAACCAGTCCACTATCACTGTACCTCCTTTTTTTTAGACATTCTGCATGGCATCCATCCAGACCAGGTGCCTTACCTGCTTTCATCACCTTAACAACTGCCTTCACTTCATCCTTCCTTATTTCTCCTCCGTTTTCCTCACTCATCACTCATTTTCTTAGCATTTCCCACTGCATCTATCTTTCCCTCCCTATCCTCCTTCACATTTAGCAACTCCCTAAAATATTCTGCCCATCTTCCCCTTACTGCCTTCTCTTCCATTATCATCTCTCCATCTGCACCTTTTACCTTTTCTTCTCTACTTGATTCACCTCCTCTTCCTCTCTTAATTTCCTTCCAAAACATCTTTTTATTACTTTCAAATTTTTGTCATACTCTTACCCCACTTCACATCTGCTCTCCTCTTTGCCTCCTTTACCTTTTACTTTACTTCTCTTTTCTTTTCTTTGTACCTCTCATATGACTCCCTCGTCCTATTTTGTAACCAATCTGTGAAAGCTCGCTTCTTCTCTTCTACAACCTTCTTTGTTTCCTCATCCCATCATTCACTACCCTTCCTTCTATTTCCTCCTGTCCTTCTTGTTCCACACACCATCCTTGCACACTTTGTGACTCCCTCCTTGAACCATCCCCATTCCTCCTCCACATCTAGCTCTACTCTATCCTTCACTCCCTCCCACTCCTCCTTCAGCTTCTTCTTGTACTCCTTCTCCTTTTCCTTTTCATTTAAAGAGTTCACTCTAAGCACCTCCCTACCTTTTGTCCCTTTCCTCTTTCTCCATCTATCCTCCACTCTCAACTTACCTTCCACCAAAAAATGATCTGATATTCCCCCACCCTCTCCCCTTAGCACATGTACATCCTTAACTCTTCCTATCATAGTCCTATTTACCACTACATAATCCATCAACGCTCTATCTACCACCCTCTCCCATGTGTACTTATGCTTGACTTTCTTCCGAAACACTGTATTTGCTATCATCAACTCTCTTTCTAGACACATTTCCACCATCAACTCTCCACTACGATTCTTTCCTGGAACTCCACATTTCCCAACCACTCCATCAATTGGACCATTTCCTACCCTAGCATTAAGGTCTCCCAGTACTATTACGTTGACATTTCTCCCTAAATCCTCTATGCACTCATTTAAATCTATCCAATAGGCCTCCCCTTATTCTACACTCTTCTCACTGCCAGGCCCATATGCACTTACAAAGACCCACATCTCCTTTCCCAGTTTCACCTTCATCCACATTATCCTTGAGGAAACCTCCTCCACTCCACTACACGTTTATCTATCTCTTCACTTACTAGAATAGCCACCCTTCCCTCCCTCACCCTCTCTTCACTCCTGATAACCTCCCACTTACACTCCCAAACTTACACTCACCCTTCCCTTTCAACTTAGTTTCACTCAAAGCCAACACATCCATCTTTCTTCTCACAAACATACTACCTATCTCTTCCCTTTTACTCTCATCTGTACCACATCCATGCACATTAAAAGACTCAAACCTTAGGGTGCTGGTTGGAAAACTCCCAGACCCTCTTATGCCTTTACTTTTTTGTTTAGGAATGTCCCCTGTGGGGCTACAAGGAGAAGGATGCCTAGTCCCACTCCCCGTCCCTTTCTTCTCGCCTATTACGATCCAAGTGGAAATACTTGGTGGCAGTATTCTTTTCCCCCACCACAGGGAATTCCCCCACAGCAGAAAATGAATACTCAGAGAAATGGTACAGGACAGCAGCAAGGGGTTGGGGGACAGCATAACGGAGGGACAGTCATAGTATAAAAGTATATGGATAAAAAGAGACATGAATGATGAGAAAAGAGAAAGAGATGTTATGAAGTGAAGCTTAAAAAAGAAAATGAGAAAAGAACAGAGAATGAGAAAATGCAGTTCTACTGGAGAGTGCTAGACATGAGACTAAAATAATTCATATAAAGAAAAGAAAATGAAAGGTTCAGGGAATGAGATGGAGTAGAAAATTAAAACTTATACCAATCTACACAGATTAATTCCAGTACTAAACAAACTAAATGATTACCTGTCAGAAGAAAAACCAGACATAATGGGAACTGTGGAGACAAAATTAAGAGGTCTTCTATTAACAGTGTTGGACACAGATTATATAATTATTGGCTTAGAAACAGAGAGGTGAAACAGGGTGGAGTCAAGTTCCTGGTTAACCACTTCACTCCGGACTTAAATCTTGCGGGCAGCAGCCAATGCCAGCCGTACGACGTGTCGTAATAATACTCGCATCATAAAATATAGTCACCGCTTATATCGATCGTTCTCTCTTTCACCCGCGAATTTTGAAAACCACAGAGAATGGGATTCAGGGCACATTTGGAAGAATGTAAAAACACAGGGGTGACTACAATAAATATAATCAAGACGCCGATATGGCAGCGTCGCGAATCCACTTGCTCCTCATGACGCCTACGTGTGCGGCACCGTATGGAAGGGGTTAAGAAAAACCCAAGTGTGATGAAAGTTACATATGGAGAGAACACGGTGATTATCACAATCAGAGTCATAAATAGTGACATGAAAAGCAGAAAGTTTGCAGTGATTTATGTGCCCCCAAAAATGGGGTTTTGGAAAGAGGGCGATTATTACAAAATGTTAGATGATACGAGACTTTCATTAGACGAGATGCTGAGGGATGGAAATAATGCTATACTTAAGGGAGATTTTAACTGCAAAGGAATCCGTTGGGAAGAGATGACAGTGAAACGTGGAGAAGATCAATGGGGAAATATTTTACTCGACATGACTATAGAACAATGACACAATGGGTAAAAGAAAACACTAGATTTAGAAATAATGAAGAACCATTGAGGCTAGATTTATTATTCACTTCAGAACCTGAAATTGTGGACAAAATTAAATACAAGACACCAATTGTGAAGAGTGACCATATACTACTTAAGAAAGAACTAAAGGAGGAAATATATGAAGAACTGAGAAACACAGAAAAGGAAGACTGAGGTATAGTAAAACGGTCTTTGAGAAACTTGAAATTTTTTTCTGAAATCAAACTGGGAAAAATTCTACAATGAAGAAACACAAGTGGAAGAAAAATGGATAATTCTGATGAAAATCCATAAAGGAGTGGATAAATATGTCCCATAGCAAAAACAGGAAAATTACATATCAAATGCTGGTTTAATAATACTTCTCAGACACCTCATCTCAAACACATTCAAACTCCTTCTCTCTTCCTCTCTTATGTTCCATGTTTCTGCCCCATACAGTGCTGTTGGCACAATCACTCCTTCATATACTGTAGCATCCATTCCCAAATGTCTATTCCTCATTACACTTTTTAATCCACCAGGGCATTTACTCGCTTCTCACAATCTACATTCTACCTCCACCTTCACTCCACCTTTTCCTGCCACATTTGCACCCAAGTATCTAAAACTATCCACTTCCTCCAGTCGCTCTCCCTTAATGCTCACTTCCAGACTACTGTCACTTTCACCCCTTGTACATCTCATAAATTGGGATAAAAGAAACACAAGAAAACATGGAAGGAAACTCAAAAAGGACAATTTTGGAAGATATCTGAAAAAGAACAGCTTTCACCACAGAGTTGTTGATGTATGGAATACACTTGATGAAACAATAGTACATGCAAAAACAGTACACGAATTTAAGGACAAACTAGACATGGTGAGATACAGAGATGAGACACCATGAGCACAGCTCCCCTTCCCGAAAGATACAACTAGGTAAATACAGATTCTAAATACTTGAGAAATGCTATGAACTTGAAGATATGCCAAGTACTTTCAAGTACATATTAAACAAAAATCTATATATTCTATTGTATTTTATAAATAAATTATTAATTGGGTATCTACTATGTAATTATCTAAATATGCCATATTATCAATAATAATATGCTACTGTGGGAATAGGTAGAAAAGACCAGTACAACACTACACCACCCAACAAATGTAAATGCATTCATGTCATTGTCTGGTTTAGTCTCCTCTCCCTACCACTTTGAGCTGGTGTAAAGAAAGTCGCACACACATACAACACAGACAACAAGCCAAAGTTTCTTCTTAAAGACATCTGTGGGAGGTTCTGAGAACTACTGTCAGCAACTGTGGGGCTGTGGGTTTTCCACTTAGTGAAACTTAGGGTAACAATTGATTGATTGAATTTCACTGACAAATCTCAGCATCTCTATACAGTTCCCTAATTATACTGTGTGGTAATCAATTACTGTGCAACAGGGTTTTGTCGGTCACACCTCTAGTGAGCAATTTTTCCGAGTAAAAAAAAAATATATATATATTTTCTCAAAGAAAGTTTTACTGTTATAAAATGAAAAATTGCATGGGAAAGTATTTGAAAACAAAATATTAGTTAATTATTTGCCTTAGTTTAGGCATGGTGATGTACAGTAGTGCATTTTGTCACTTGGAGGTAGTGTGTGGTGGTCTTGCATGACTGATGTGTAACTTTTCTACTACGTTCTTTGTTATACTTTTTCACACTTTGTTCCTCACCACTGCTGCTTGAATTGTCAACCATTTCTTTCCTTTTCATAGGAATGGTTTCCATGTAAGTTATTTTACATCTTACTCCACAAGAAATAGTGGGGTAGAGGTTGTACATAGGTGACTGACCTCTGATAGGAAGAAATCTCTTTGGGCTGCATTGAAATATCATTCAGACATAACCACTCCCTAACCCCCTTTCCCATCCCCCACCCACTCCCTTCCATTCATCACACTATAATCCATGCACAGCCATTCTCCAATCACCCCTATCTTCTGTCTTCTCCCTTCCTTCCTCACCAGACATCTCCCTCTTGCTCAACACCCCTTTTACCCCATCCATCCATCTCATCCTCATTTGCCATCTCATGTTCACTCCTTCCACCTCTGCCTTCCATACTTTTACTAATCTTTTTTCACTCATTCTTTCCATGTGTCCAAACCTTCCCAATACTCTTTCATCAACCCTATCTCCCATCTCCTTTTCCACCCCTGTTCTCCTCCTCACCTTGTTGCTCATTCTATCCAACCTTGTAACCCCTACCATACTTCTCAGACATTTCATCTCAAACACATTTACACTCTTATGTTCCATGTTTCTACCCCATACAGTGCTGTCAGCACAATCACCCCTTCATATAATCTCCTCTTAGCATCCATGCCCAAAGTATTTTCAAACATGTTTACAAGTTTCAAGGCGGAGGACTGTAAAGAATATTGTAGATAACTGTATATATGAACATAATTTTGTGCTGTCTTCTTTTACTGTTGTGTAATCATTGAATGTGGGTATATTGTCCCGTTTTGCCCTTTTTTTTTTTAATTAGTGCAATATAAATGTTGTGTATGTATAAGAAATGGAGCAGCTCCCAAATGTTTTTCTAGTGATACCATTAAGGTACAGATGGAGAGTTGATAATGGAAGAGATGGCAGTGAGGGGAAGATGGGCAGAATATTTTAGGGAGTTGCTAAATGTGAAGGAGGATAGGGAAGGAAAGATAGCTGCAGTGGGAAATACGAAGAAAATGAGAGTGATGAGTGAGGAGAACGGAGGAGAAATAAGGAAGGATGAGGTGAAGGCAGTTGTAAAGATGATGAAAGCAGGTAAGGCACCTGGTCTGGATGGATGTCATGCAGAATGTCTGAAAAAGGGAGGTTCAGTGATGGTGGACTGGTTGGTGAGATTATTTAATGTTTGCTGGAGAGAGGGTAAAGTACCGGAGGACTGGAGTAGTGCCTGTATAGTTCCTCTTTACAAGGGAAAAGGGGACAAGTGTGAATGTAGTAATTTCAGAGGGATTAGCCTGTTGAGTGTAGTAGGGAAGGCTTATGGGAGAATCTTAATTGAGAGGATTAGGAGAGGAACAGAAGGAGTAATTGGTGAGGAACAGTGTGGATTTAGGACGGGTAGAGGTTGTGTAGATCAGATCTTTGTGGTAAGACAGATATGTGAAAAAGCTATAGGAAAGGGGAAAGATGTTTTTTGGGCTTTTATGGATCTGGAAAAGGCTTATGATAGGGTAGACAGAAAGGCACTGTGGGAGGTTATGCAGATTTATGGGATAGGAGGAAAGCTTTTGGGAGCTGTCAAGAGTTTTTATGTGAGTAGTAGAGCATGTGTTAGGATTGGAAATGGAGAGAGTGAGTGGTTCGAGGTAAAGGTGGGACTTCGTCAAGGATGCGTTATGTCGCCCTGGCTGTTCAACTTATACATGGATGGGGTGGTGCAAGAGGTGAATGCTAGGGTGGTGAGTCAGGGATTGGAGATGGTTAAAGAAAATGGAGAAAAGTGGGAGGTGAGCCAGCTGTTGTTTGCGGACGACACTGCGCTTGTGGCAGGGTCAGAGGAGGGATTGAGGAAGCTGGTGGCAGAGTTTGGGAGAGTATGTGATAGAAGAAAGCTAAAGATAAATGTGGGTAAAAGTAAGGTGATGAGATGTACAAGGGGTGAAAGTGGCAGTAGACTGGAAGTGAACATTAAGGGAGAGCGACTGGAGGAAGTGGATAGTTTTAGATACTTGGGTGCAAGTGTAGCAGGAAAAGGTGGAGTGAAGGTGGAGGTAGAATGTAGATTGAGAGAAGCGAGTAAATGCCTTGGTGGTTTAAAGAGTGTAATGAGAAATAGACATTTGGGAATGGATGCGAAGAGGAGACTGTATGAAGGAGTGATTGTGCCAACAGCACTGTATGGGGCAGAAACGTGGAACATAAGAGAAGAAGAGAGAAGGAGTTTGAATGTGTTTGAGATGAGGTGTCTGAGAAGTATGGTGGGGGTTACTAGGCTAGATAGAGTGAGAAATGAGGAGGTGAGGAGGAGAACAGGGGTGAAAAAGGATTTGGGAGAGAGGGTTGATGAAAGAATATTAGGATGGTTTGGACACATGGAAAGAATGAGTGACGAAAGACTAGTAAAAGAGGTATGGAAGGCAGATGTGGAGGGAGTGAACATGAGGGGACGTCCTAGGATGAGGTGGATGGATGGGGTGAAGGGGGCTTTGGGGAAAAGGGGAATGTCTGTTGAGGAAGGAAGGGAGAGGACGGAAGACAGAGGTGAGTGGAGAATGGTTGTATATGGATGATGTTGTGACGACATGAGGAGGAATAGGCGGGGGGGTGGGGGGTGGGGTAGTATGTGTGAGTAAATTTTGACGCAGCCCGAAGGGATTTCTCCCCGTCCTCTCCTTATATGCAAGGGGGGACGGAGAGGGGGGGTCGCCGATTAAATGAAGCGGCCTTGCTGTGGATGTACTGTGTCTTGCGACACTGCTTCTGACCCAGGGCGGTGGGCAGGGTTCAGGGATGACCCGTCATCCAGGAGGTGCTCAGATGAGAGGAAGGGTGGGAGGGGTGTGGAGTGTTTTTAGGGATGAAATGGGTGGGAGTGTTTTTTATGCCTTTCTTTTTGTGGCTACCTCCCTTGGAAGGGGGAAAAAGCCTTGGTATATGTATGTATGTACCATTAATGTTTATTTGTATGGGTTATTCCCCTTACTAAGGTATTGAATGTTATCATGCAGCAGGGATTACATGGTATTATGCAGTCAATGCTTTAGGAACTGCTTTGGTGTGCCCATACTGATTGGAGCGACATATCATTTGTCTATACTCTATAGCATAAAATCTCTCCTCATAGAAAAATCATGCTACTTTTGTACTACAACTGTAACTCATTTATGCTGTTCCCTTAAAATTGTCCTTTACCTCTTCTTTCCTGTGGTAGAAGGGGTGTGTGTGAGTATTCTGCAACCATGATTACTATACGAATCTTAGGTAACAAAGTAGGATGGAGTGATGGAACTAGGGATCCTGCTCTCTGTATGTTCATCATATGAGGATTCAAATCATATGAAGGTCTGGGAGAGTAAAAGGGAAGAGTTTGTGAGAAGGAAGATGGATGTGTTAGCTTCAAGTGAACTTGAGTTGAAAGGGAAGAGTGATTTTGAGTTTGGGAGTGTGGTGTAGAGTGTTAGGAGTGATGAATGGGCCAAGGAGGGAAGTAGTTCTGCTGGTAAGTGATGAAATAGGAAAGCATGTGGTGGAGAAGAGGGACGTGTCTTCAAAGTGTGAGTGAAGGTGAAACTGGATTGGGAGATGTGTTTTCATATGGAGCTTATAGTGAGAAAAGTAAAGTTACAACACAGATAACAGCCCAAAGTTTCTTCTCAAAGAATTGATTGATTATGATCTCATTTCCAGATGGGATTTTGTTGTGCGACAGAGTAGCTGAGTATGTCAGTTGAGACCCTTGAGGCTGTTGGGCCCAGGTGTTTGGGATGGATGTTTGACATTTTGTCTAGGCCAGCACTTTTCCATCTGGGGTCCTAGTACCCCCTGGAGGTGTTGAAATAAAATTTTGGGGGTGCTGGGAAGTGCTGAATACATAGCAGTAAAATATCAATACCTAGCAAGAAGGAGCCAGGTTTGTCATTCACAAGTTTGACATCCACAACTCAAATTAGGAAGATATGAATAATAAAACTAGTGACAGAAGCCACACTACAAGGCTAACTTTCTAATGCAGTTAGTAAAATGATCACAGAAAGTTTAGCATGGAACTGTATAAAAATCAAGTTAAATAAAACCCATTCTCACACTTTTCAATCATCTACATATCTTGAATTTTTACAAACTCTACTCACAATTCTGGTAGGGGTATTCTGCTTAGAGGTGGAGCATTGGGATCATTCTTTTTGTTTTTCTGTAGTGGATCTTTTTTGGGTTTTTTCTTCTTTGGTTTATCTCCTTCTTCATCCCCTTCCTCCTCTTCCATTACAAGATTCTGAAGTTCTGGTTCTTTGAGCAATCCATAGTAGATTTTTGTCTTGTTCACTATGAGAAGAAAAATACATTTAAAAGGAAATGAAGCTATCCATGGATTAATGAATAAATAAACAGAAAAAAACAATACTATACATAGTAAAAGGCCTTTTCCCCCTTATATGGAAGGTGGCTGAGTCAAAGCATCCACCCACCCTATCCATCTGAAACCCATTCTTACTCATCCCAATTAACCACCTTGTAGACAGTCTTACATAGACAAAGGATAATCACAGTCCGCCACCACACCAACTGGATCAAAAACAATGTGGCAAGACACAGTACCTCCAAAGCAGGAACCAACAGCTTGAGGTAGTTGGCCTCTACTTATTGATTATATGGCAGCCCCTCCCTTTTCTCATCCACTCACAAAAACTTGCATAGCATATAAGAACAGCACTTCATGATGCATTATTTCTTCATCCATTTATATTCACTCTCTCTTTCATACTCAGAAGACTTTGTTCTTGTATCCAGTGGCCCCCTTTACCTCACCATCTACTTCTTTCTTGGTCTAAAGTTTACTCCATCCACTTCTGGTTTCCACATTTCTTTTTTGCAAGGATATCCTCACTCATTCTTTCCATAGCTAAACATACATACATATACCAAGGCTTTTTCCCCCTTTCAAGGGAGGTAGCCAAAAAGGGAAAGGCATAAAAACACTCCCACCCATTTCATCCCTAAATACACTCCACACCCCTCCCACCCTCCCTCTCATCTGAGCACCATAGCTAAACCATCTCTACATTATTTCATGTACTCTATCTGACAGCTCTCTCCATCCCTGTTCTCTGCCACACCAAAGTTTTCACTCTATCCATCCCTGTAAAGCCTAACATACTTCTTAAGCAATTTATCTCAAACACTTTCAGGCTCTTCCTATAAGCTTATCTCAAGTTCTAAGTTTTCACTCCATACAGTGCCACAGGCACAATTACTCCCTCATACAATTTTCGCTTTGTGTTCATTCACAGATATCTAATTTTCATATCACTTTTCATACACCAAGACATTCATCTGCTTCTTTTATACTATAATTCACCTCCAATCCCTTTCCTCCATTCATTATCACATGCAACTTCAGACACAACTTTCCATTTCCTCTAACCTCTCACCCTTTAAAATCCCCTCCATCTCTACTCCTCCATTCACTGCCATATGCCATCTCAAATACAGGCATACTCCTAGCATCCAACCTTCAGGCATCCAATTTGTCCAAGCATCTATTTTTTTTCTTCCGAGAAAAACACCGAACTGAATTTTTTGTGGTTTATGTTTCTTGCTAGTACAGAGCCAGTGCTGCTGCTAGAAACCACCAGTTGATAAAAATATAGATGTTCATCTGTCTAAATAGTTAGAGGCAAAGGCTTCTTCCCCCTTATAAGGGAGGTTGCCAGTCCCATCCACCACCCATGTTTCCCTCTCATCTTAGCTCGTCATGGATGAAGAGTAATCCCTGTCTCCTGCCCACTACCCAGGTCAAAAGCAATGCAGCAAGACACAGCACATCCACAGCAGGGCTGCTTCACTTACACGCTCCCTTCATGTAGACCAGTGGTTCTTAACCTGGGGGTGCCTGTAACCCCAGGGAGTACGAAACCTGAAACTGGGGGTACGAGACATGATAGCCAGTATGTAGTACTGTATATTTACCATGAGAAAGCAAATCAAGGTTTCTATCACTAATCCTTTACAAAGGATTACAAAGGCAAAGCATGCCGACAGGAGACCTTTTGATCCATATCTAGGTCGGATGCAAAAAAAAAAAAAAATCATATTAATAATAAATTAAAACTATAACAATTTATTATTAATATGATTTTTTTTTTCTTTTCTTTTTTTTTTTCCCATCCGACCTGCATTGTGTTTTGTATTGGATGGGGGTACAAGAAAATTTTCTGAAATATCAAGGGGTACTGGCACTGAGAAAGATTAAGAACCACTGATGTAGACAATAGAGAAGATGGGGAGAAATCCCTTTGGGCTGCATCAAAATATCATCTATACACAACTATTCTCTGTTCACCCCTATCCCCAGCCTTCTCCTTTTGCTGCTCAACAGACATTCCCTTCTTGCTTGAAGCCCCTTTCACCACATCCAACCATCTCATCCTCAGTTGTCCTCTCAAGTTTACTCAATCCACCTCTGATTTCCACAATTCCTTTGGTAATCTTTTTTCACTCATTCAATGATCTGAAAAGTGGCTAACAAAATTTAACTAGTAAATGCAAGGTTGTGCACATAGGTAAATATAACAAAAAGTATGATTACAGGTTATTTGGAATGTCGTTAACAAAAGTGGACTGTGAGAAGGATCTCGGCGTAATTATCAATGATGATCTCAAATCATCCAAGCCATGTATTTCTGCCTCAGAGAAGGCAAATAAGATTCTAGGATTGACTGCATGGTTTTTTATATTAAAAGTCCAACTGTTGTTATCAAGCTATATAAATCATTAGTTTGTCCACATTTGGTATATGCTGTATCCGTATGGTCACTGAATCTCATTAACCACTTCAATACGAGTCAAATTCTCACATGCAGCATTGGCTGCCATGTATACACTGCATCACACTACTTGCATTATATAAAGTCACTGCTGTATTACTCATTCTCTTTTACTCTGAGTAATAATAAACATAGAAAATGTGATCAAACCAGTTCACAGAATCCAGGGGTGACTCATGTACAACTACAAAATAAATATAATCAAGATGCTGACACCGGCATCCTCATATACCCACTTGTGCCTCATGACACCTACGTAAGTTTCATCGTATTGAAGAGGTTAAGAACACTGACAGATTGGAAAAAGTACAATGGCATGCCACAAAACTGATTCCAAATATCACAAACAAATCATATGAAAATCTACTGGAATATATGAATCTATTTTCCTTAAAAAGGCATTGGCTCAGAGGTGACTTGATACAGGTCTTCAAAATTCTAAAGGAAATAAACAACATCAAGTGACAAAATTCTAACTGAATGTGAATCAGGCAAAAATAATGGTCTCAGTCAGGAAGTAGATTTAATTTGGAAGTGGGTAGAAACAACTTCGCCAATCCTGTAGTAAATGAATGGAATAAACTTCTTGCAGAGGAAGTGCAATGTAGTACAGTTCGAAGTTTTAAGATTCATTTAGATAAGCACCTAAGAAATATGCTGTAATGCCTGCCATTTTATATTTATCTATTTGTTTATTATTATTTATTTATTTATTATTATCTATTTATTTTATTTAGATGAGTGACCCCTGAATTCTATGAACTGGTTTGATCAAGTTTTCTGTGTTTATTATTACTCAGAATGAAAAAGAATGAGTAATACAACAGTGACTTTATATTGTGGCGAAAGAGCATGAATGAATGTTGCATAGTGTGCCTGGATGGTTGGTATGGTCGTGTGAGTGATGCGTGATATCGGAGAGAGAAAGCATAGCAAGGGGTATTGTAGCGAGGGTATGCATGGGGGGACCCCAAGGGGGGGTCCCGGCGTCGCCCGCCATACCTCGCATAGCAGCAGAGTAAGCCTAGTACTGGTATTGAACACACGTGTAAAATCCTCATATTCGTTAGGTAGAAAAAGTGAAGAAAGTGACACTCCTACCTTTCCCTGACCCGGACAATTGTATGTGTGATCTTATGTTCATCACTCGTGACATAAATAATCACACCTACGTGCAATAGAAAAAGGTGAGTTAATGTCCATGCGTCCGTAACAAATGGCGTCAGAAGCGGATTCAGATTGAAGTGATAAGTGACTTGATATCGAAGTGATAAGTGATTTGATATTGAAGTGATAAGTGACTCAAGTGATCATGGATGTCACTGGTGATGGTAAAGACAGAGAAATTGAAGGAAAGCAGGAGTTGAGTGTCATGGCGTCGAGTGAATGTGAGGATGACATGGTGTTGCACCGAGAGGCTACAGAACATGTATCTCCTCAGTCAGTGTTGCTCTTGGCACAACGCTCAGTGGCCGAGATGTTGAAACAGCAACAACAGGTCATGGCAGATATGCTTGCGATCCAAATGGATAAACAAAAACAGGTCATGACTGAAGTGAAAGAGGAACTGAGGGCTATTATGGGGGAGAAAATGGGATCATTAGAAACATGTGCTAACCAGTATACTGACGACGTGTACCACCGTGTGAAAGAGGAGGTTAAGGAAGAGGTAGTGGCAATGAAGGAAGAGGTTAAGGAGGAGGTGGTGGCAGTGAAAGAAGAGGTTAAAGAGATGAAAGCAATAGAAGAGAGGTACCATGAGCACATGCAAACGTGTCTTGACAGGGTATTGACACTGGAGGCGGTTTTGGTGAGACAGGAGAATGGGGAGATTGCAGCGAATCTCGATACCGTGACATGGTGCAATTTTGCTGAGAATTGCATAGCGGTGAGCACAATCACCCCACCACCCTCACCTCCTCGTAGCCTCTCGCCGCCACCGGCATCTCTACAGCCGAGGGGCGATTGTTGCCACGTGAACCCAGGGGACGACCTCACAGGGAGATGTCTGGGGAGTTGTTCAGTTGAACTGCAACCCTGGGGGGGCCTGTGGAGGTGGTGAGGTCACGCAGTACGAGAAAGAGAGGAAGGTGATTGAATATGACAGGAAGATGTCTTGGGACGCGTACCAGGCACAGTACAATGTGGTTGCAGCTTGTCATAGTTGGTCACAGGAAGAGAAGGCCTTTCAGCTGGTGAGTGTGCTGAAAGGGCAGGCGTTGGAAGTGCTGGAGCACTTAACCCCCGCGCAACTGCGATGTTACGACAGTGTAGCTGGGGCTCTCCGGCGTCGCTTCGGCAGGAGGCGGCAACCGGAGGTATTCCGGGCTCAACTAAAGACAAGGAGGCGAGGGAAGGACGAGGCCCTTCCCTTACTAGCGCAGGATGTGGAAGCGCTAGTGAGGGGCGCTTACCCCATGGCCACGGAGGACACCGTGGATATGTTGGCTAAGGACTGCTTCGTGCTTCGTGGACGCTCTTCACGATAGGCAGTTACAAATACACGTGAAGCAGGCTGCGCCCAAGAACGTGAGAGAGGCTTTGGCAAGGGCAGCGGAGTTTGAAGCCTTTCTCATGAGCGTCAGCCCTGCTGCTCCCCCTCCCAGCGACGTGTGGAAGCGTCGCCCGAGCCGTGCTTTGGCCAGGCGTGCGCAGGTAAGTGGCAAGACATCTCAACCTGGTGGGAAGGTGAGCTCCAAGCCTTTCAAAGGATCGTGCTTCAACTGTGGTCAGGTAGGTCACAAAAAGCACGACTGCAAGAGGAGGGAATGCGACTGGTGTTCGAGCCCTGCTGCTGGAATTGTGGAATATGAGGACACAGTTCCCCTGAGTGCCACCAGCCCTAGGGGGTGACGCCGTCAGCGGGAAACTTGAAGCAGCTGGGGGCCAGGGCACCTTCCCAGCAGAGCATTAGGGCGCCCCAAGCCATCTAAGGGGTCGTCAGGTGGCGGCGTCCATCGCCATCAAGGTGGCAGGGAGTATCAATGGACGCCAAGTGGAGATGGTAGTGGATACAGGGGCAGAGAGGACCTTCGTACGAGAGGGAGTCCTACCGGAACGTGGTGTGAAGTGCGTGGGTCAGCAACTGTGTGGTGTTACAGGAGACTGTGTACCGGTGAAGGGACCGGTGTGGGTGAATCTGGCTGTAGGCAGGGTGACTGAACGCCTGCCTGTGCTTGTGGCGGAGATGGAAGATGAATGCCTGTTGGGGTTGGATTTCCTTAATCGCGTGGGGGCGTGTGTTGATCTCCAGGAGGGTAGGATGTCAGTGAGAGGCTATGAAGTGCCTTTGAATCCTAATGGAAAGCTCGCCACGAAGGATGAGGTAAGGGAACCCAGAGGGCAGAGATCTCAGGCCATCAAGTCACCCAGCCAAGGTAAAGCACGGAAAGGAGGAGTGGCCCGCACCTCTGCTACTACGACCTTGCACCGCACCGCATCCACCACTATCGCCACCGCTAACAGCAAGATGGAGTCACCGAAGGAGGAGAAGAAACAAAAGGACGTACCAGAGGGCCTGCCTGAGTACTTGGAAGACTTGGCGGAGAGGAGTATCACGCAGCTGACAGCTGAGCAGGCGAGTAGAGTGAAGGCATTACTTGCACATTACCGTGACGTGTTCAGCAGTGGAGACATGGACTTGGGTCGCACATCATTGGTTCAGCACAGCATCTATACCAGAGATAGTCCTCCCATCCAGCAGGTGCCTCGTCGGGTCCCACCAGCAAAGAGAGAAGAAATGGAGAAGCTTATCCGAGAGTTGGCAGCAACGGGAGTGATTGAGCGGTCAGACAGCCCGTGGAGCTCACCGGTAGTCCTAGTGACGAAGAAGGACGGAAGCCGGAGATTCTGCGTAGATTACTGGGTGCTGAACGCCGTCACTGTCCCTGATGCTTATCCTCTCCCCCGCATCGACGAGACATTAGACGCTCTCAGTGGGGTCCAGTGGTTCTCCACGCTGGATTTGAAGTCAGGCTATCATCAAGTCGAGATGGCGCCTGAGGATAAAAAGAAGACAGCATTCTCGATTGGGCAAGGCCTGTGGCACTGGAACGTGATGCCCTTTGGCCTCATGAACGCCCCTGGAGTCTTTGAGCGTCTCATGGAACGTGTACTCGACGGTATGCAATGGAAGGCAGCAGTCGTCTACCTAGACGACGTGCTGGTGTTTGGAAACAGCTTCGAGGAGGAGCTGGCTAGGCTCACAGAAGCGTTCAGCCGCATGAGGAAGGCTGGCCTGAAGCTGAATCCAAAGAAGTGCACTCTATTCAAGTCAGAAGTGCCGTTCTTGGAACATGTCGTCGGAAGGGAAGGTGTGAGGATGGACTCACTCAAGGTCACCGCTGTGGAAGGATGGCCAGTCCCTCAGAGTGTCTTGGAGCTGCGCAGTTTCCTGGGCTTGTGCACATACTACTGGAGGTTTGTGGCAGGGATCGCCACTATCACCGCCCCACTGCACCATCTGACAAGGAAGGGAGCAGCTTTCGAGTGGAGCGAGGAGTGCCAGCAAACTTTCGTGGCACTGAAGCGAGCGGTGATGAAAGCACTCGCCCACTTCCATCACTATCTGTATGGCATGCGGTTCACCATTCATACGGATCATGCCGCCCTGAGATGGTTGAAGACGATGAAGGAACCGGAAGGACAGCTGGCCATGTGGATTGGAAAACTGGAGTAGTACAACTATGAGATCAAGCACCGACCTGGCCGGGTGCATAACAACGCCGACAGCCTAAGTCGCCGTCCCTGCCCACCCGAGTGTGTGCATTGCTCATGGCGGGAACCTGAGGTGGCTGTGCGGAAAGTAACCATTGCTCACAGCACCACCGAGGCAGACGAGAAGTGGAAGAGGGACCAACGAGAGGATTCTGACCTGTCTCTGGTGATTGGGTGGTTAGAGGCCAGCAGTGAAAGGCCTCCCAAAGAGACAGTATCACCCGAGAGTCCTGCTACCAAGGGCTTTGTTGACCAGTGGGAGGCACTGAGTCTGCGAGGGGAAATCCTACACCAGCATTGGACGCACGCACGAACAGGAGAGGTAAGCTGGCTGGTAGTAGTGCCATGCTCTCGGTGACAGGAGCTGCTGAAAGAGATGCACGAAGGGAATACCAGTGGCCACCTGGGAGTGAAACACACTCTCGAAAAGTTGAGGCAGCGAGTCTACTGGGTGGGCCTGCGATGAGATGTGCAGGAGTGGTGCAAGACTTGCCGTGTGTGCGCCACAAAGAGAGGCCCCGCCCACAAGACTCGTGCCTCACTGCAGTTATATCACACCGGGGCGTTGATGGAACGCCTTGCTGTGGATATAGCCGGCCCTTTTCCATGCACAGAGAGGGGGAACAAGTACTTGTGCGCGGTAATGGACTACTTCACAAAGTGGCCGGAAGTCTGTGCTCTACCTAACCATGAGGCAGAGACTGTAGCTCAGTTCCTCGTGGAGGAGGTGTTCGTGCACTATGGAGTCCCAGGGGAACTGCACTCAGACCAAGGACGAGAGTTTGAGTCGCGGGTCTTTAAGGAATGCTGCAGTCTGCTTGGCATCAATAAGACTCATAATTCTCCCCTGAGGCCCCAGAGCGATGGTATGGTGGAGAGGTTTAATGCGATGATTCTCCAGCAGCTGGCCAAGTAGTGTCAGGAGGACCAGCGCGATTGGGACTTGTGGGTTCCGTACGTGCTCATGGCCTATCGTTCAGCTGAGCATGAGGCCACGGGATTCACGCCAGCCAAGTTAATGTTTGGCAGGGAAATTCGTCTGCCAGTCAACCTCTCTACTGGTCGACCACCAGGAGCAGAACTTCCACGTACCTATAATGATTACATGATGACGATGCAGCGGAGCCTGGAGGAGGCTTCCCGCTTGGCGAGGCAGCATCTGCGAGTGTCAGGTCAGGCTATGTGGAGGCAGTACCAAGGTCGCGCCAGAAATGCAGAGCATCAGCCTGGCTGCATAATCCACAGAGAAAGCCTGGCAAGTCACCGAAACTCCAATCTGACTGGGAAGGACCATATAAAGTGATGGAAGTAATATCTGCAGTGAATTACCGCCTAGAAATGCCTGGCAGAAAACGGGCGAGTAAAGTAGTGCATGTCGATCAGTTATGAAAACACCCAGGTGAGGGAGAATTTACCTGGGGTGAACGTGATGTAGATTTGAGAGACAGTGACAGTGGTAGTAGTAGTTGTGATGATGGTGATCATAGTCCTGGCGTTGAACGTGAATATGAAAGTGATAGTGACACTGAAAGTGACGAAGGTGTAGCACATGAAGACTCGGAGAAAGTGAAGATGAAGTAGAGAGAGATCAGAGAACTGGTCGACTTCCCAGAAATAGGAAGCTACCAGCGTGGTTAACGGACTATGTGATTGACATTTGATGTTATTAATGTGTTAGGATATGCCATTTGATGTTATTTGGATATGTCATTGGATGTGTTTAAGTGTTCTTAGTATATGTAATGTTTTCCAATTGAAGAAGTGATGTTTTATTTATTTATCTATTTTTTATACAGAATGTTTTGTTTTAAGTTCTTTTGTAAGTTTGTAGGTGAAAGCTGATGGGTTGTCAAGCTTTGTAGAGGGGGATAATGTGGCGAAAGAGCATGAATGAATGTTGCATAGTGTGCCTGGATGGTTGGTATGGTCGTGTGAGTGATGCGTGATATCGGAGAGAGAAAGCATAGCAAGGGGTATTGTAGCGAGGGTATGCGTGGGGGGACCCCAAGGGGGGGGTCCCAGCATCACCCACCATACCTCGCATAGCAGCAGAGTAAGCCTAGTACTGGTGTTGAACACACATGTAAAATCCTCATATCCGTTAGTTAGAATAAAGTGAAGAAAGTGACACTCTTGCCTTTCCCTGACCTGGACAATTGTATGCGTGATCTTATGTTCATCACTCGTGACATAAATGATCACACCTACGTGCAATAGAAAAAGGTGAGTTAATGTCCATGCGTCCGTAACAATATAATATAATGCAAGTAGTGTAATACATCGTACATTAGGCATTCAATGCTGCACATGATAATTTGACTCGTATTGAAGAAGTTAAGAAAAAAGAAATTGGTAATGAAGAAATCATCTATAATCCTTGCCAGGTTTTATGCTTATTTAGGCACTTGTTCTGGAGCTGATTTGATCAAACTAGAAACATTTGCAAACCTGGAGCTAATTCATTGTAGTTTTACAATCTTGCAACTGACTACTATCAAATTTCAAAATCTTAACTACCAATATTGTTTCCCTCTGTAACATATCTACATATATATAGCAGTATGACAGGGATAACTTTATCATTAAACAGTCATTACATTTCACAATACAAGCATTCAACATACTTTGTCGTGTTGCTTCTCCTTCAAGAGCTCCTGCTGTGGCTAACACCTGTGTCCTGCATCGGGGTACACCTTCATAAACATCTAAGTATAGACGATCCTGTATGATTCTTTGGACTGGTCCACCTCCTCTCTCAGATAAATAACGCTTCAAATGTGAATAAGTATCCCTTGATATGCGAACTGTAAATTGACTGGCCCTTGAAATAAAAGAAAGAAATACATTAATAACTCATATGTCTACACATCTAACATTAACTTCCAATATTCAGTGCACTGCAAATCCATAGGAATATTCAGTCCACTGCAAATTCATACAACACTACTGCTAATTCATGTAACTACAGTGAGTATCTGATGTAATTGTTCATGATGGGTCAGGGATCTGGTGCTAAAACCAATGCCCCTTACACAGAATTTATCCAGAAAAGCCTCAGATCTGTTATGCATAAGTTAGTAAGAAATTGGCAAAGACATGTGGTTTGTTAGGGTTAAACATATATTCAGACTGACAGAGACGGATAAACAAAGATAGTCACACAAAACACACACATACACACATACTTGTGGGACTCCACTAATCACCTCCTTCCAACCTGACTACTTTTCTCTGAGTACTACTCTCATGGACATCCTAGGATGAGGTGGATGGATGGGGTGAAGGGGGCTTTGGGGAAGAGGGGAATGTTTGTTGAGGAAGGACGGGAGAGGACAGAAGACAGGGGTGAATGGAGAATGGTTGTATATGGATGATGTGATGCATGAGGTGGAATGGGCGGGGGAGGGGGGGTGAGGTGTGTGAGCAAAATTTGATGCAGCCCGAAGGGATTTCTCCCCGTATTCTCCTTTTATGCATGGGGGGATGGAGAGAGGGGGTCGCCGATTTAATGAAGCGGCCTTGCTGTGGGTGTGCTGTGTCTTGCAACACTGCTTCTGACTCAGGGCAGTGGGCAAGGTGCAGGGATGACCTGTCATCCGGGAGATGCTAAGATGAGAGGGAGGGTGGAGGGGTGTGGAGTGTATTCAGGGATGGAATGGGTGGGAATGATTTTATGCCTTTTCTTTTTTGGCTACCTCCCTTGTAAGGGGGAAAAAGCCTTGGTATATGTATGTACTAGTACTACTCTCATGGTAGAAAAATGAGAGTAGTACTCAGAGAAAGTATTCAGGTTGGAAGGAGGTGATTAGTGGAGTCCAATAATGTTCACTATTTATGTGAATGACATGGATGATGATGTGGAATGTTACACGAGCTTCTTTGCAGACGATGCTAAATTGTTGAGGAGAGTGAAAAATGAAATGGACTGCAAATCACTACAAACAGACCTGAATAAGGTTTGAAAATGGAGTCAGAAGTGGGAAGTGGACTTCAACATTAAGAAATGTAGCATAATGGAGTTCAGAAACAGTAAAAACAGAATGTCAAGACAATATAAAATTGGAACTAAGGAGGTAAAGAAAGTGGGATCTGAAAAAGACCTGGGAGTAATTACCTCAAATGATTTGTCCTCTGATAATCAAATAAACAAAATTGTTGGAGAATCCTATAACTTGCTAAGATCAATAAAAGTGGCGTTTACCTAGTTGGATGAAGAAATTATTAAAAAAATATTAGTCACATTAATAAGGCCTAGAGAGTATGCTGCGACATTATGGTCACCCAGTACCAAAAAGAATATAAAGAATATTGAAAGAATCCAGAGAGCAACCACAAAAATGGCCCCAGCACTTTCAAACTTGTTATACGAAGAGAGACTGGCTAAAATGAAGTTACCGACTTTGGAACAAAGAAGAGAGAGGCGACCTACTGACCATCTATAGTCATGAAAGGCACAGAAATATTTGACAGAGAGAACTTACTAAATTGGGACAAGAGAAACACAAGAGGACATGGAAAGAAACTCAAAAAGGATAATTAAAGAAGTGAGCTGAAGAAAAAAAGTTTTCCACACAAAGTGGTAGACACTTGGAACAAATTGGACGAAACAATAGCGTGTGCAAAAACCATACATGAATTGAAGAGCAACTAGACACAGCGAGATACAAGGGCGGGACACCTTGAGCATAGCTCCCCTACCTGTAAAATACAACTACATAAATTAGGGAAATTGATCAGGATGATACTGAGGTCAATATAAAAGATAGGGATAGATTCCAAGCTCACAATAACTTAACAATGGAGGTAAGAGAATTCACAATTGACTTGAAACAAATGAGAATGTTCCTTTCTTCCCACGAGTCAAAGTTCCATGATCTAGAGCAAAAGCTTGAACAAGAAAAAGCCACAAATCTGGTTCAGAAAACATAAATTGATAGATTTATTAAGGTTCCACAAGGACTAAGCACCTAAAATATTTCTTCTGCATGTTAATGACATGAGGGAAGGTGCAACAAGTTATGCCAACATGTTTGCAGATGATAAAAACATTGTGAGAAGAGTGAAAAATGTGGACTGGACTGTTCCAAAAAGATCTAAACACCATATTCACATGGAGTTACAAATGGTAAATTAATTTAAATACCAAAATATGCAAAATACTGGAAATGAACAAAAACTACAAAAGACCATCATTGAAATATTCCTTGGGAAGCAAATCCATTACAACCACTGCTCGTTTAACAAAGACAATTGGGACCAGCGCCGCTGTCGTTAACCGAATTGGTCGTTAAGAGAAAGTGTATACATATACGTACATGTACTGTATGTACAATGTCCAGCAATACATGTATCTTTATTTTCGTGTATTTTCCCTCTTTTATACAGTACATTAAAGCTTTATTTACTGTTTTGATAGTACAGAAAGCCCTCAAATAACGCGGTGGTTAGGTTCCTGAAATTACCGTGTATGACCAAATCCGCGTATGCTGACATTCCATATTAAATACCGGGGTATTTTTTTAGTTTCGACCATGGGCGCAATATAGCAATAGAAAATTAATTATTAATTTTGTAAATTAAAATGTATCAACGTAATATGCAATTTTGTGGGCGGAAATGAAAATAAAAAATACCTTGCTACAAGCAAATACTGTATGCTAATGAACGAAGTCGGTAGCATAGGATCGGGACGCCATCTTGTCTGTCAATTGACGGCCTCGGTACTTCCGACAGTACCTCGCCAGGTATATTTTCTTGAAGGAATGTTATGGAGCGGAGATACATGCATTCCTTCAAGCTGCAAGAACTTTGTATACCCTGCAAGCTGAGAGAGTGGTTGAAAAGCCCGCCAACGTCTCTCACGACGACGACAACGAGGACGAGCCGGATGACATTTAATTTGCAGGTAATGATTTATCAAACACAGGTTAGGTTAGTTTAGTTTAGTTTAGGTTAGATGAATTTATCATCCTTTCATTTCTTCGACGTCGGCATCTATCATAACAAACATGGCATACCATTCGTCCGACATGACTTCGTTACTTACAAAATCTGTTTTAGCACCTTTTTGTTTTTTTAATTTCACTCACAAAATTGCCTATTACGTTGATACATTATAATCTTTCAAGTCTTCTGCTCTTTCTGAAATAAGAATATTGTCATCTGTAAATCTTAGGTGGTTCAAATATTCACCATTAATCTTCAAACTTTTCTCTTCCCAACTCAACCTTCTGAAAATCTTCCAAACAAGCTGTAAATAATTTGGGTGAAATGGTATTGCCTTGCTGTACTCTTTTCTCAATCTTAATCTTTTCTTTATCCAGTCGAATTATAGTGGTACCTTTTGCATAATTTTTTTCTAAAACCCTTACAATCTGTTTGTACCCTGCTTGTGTAGTGAGTTTAGTACTGCTATTTGTTCTAACAAGTCAAAGGCCTTCTCATAATCTACAAAAGCTAAACAAAGAAGTATATTGTATTTTGTCGTTTTCTCGATTAGTTGGTTCATCACCTGCAAATGGTCTAGAGTCAAATATCCGCTTCTAAAGCCTGCCTGTTCTCTTGGTTAGCTTCCATCTAAAACTTGACTCGGTCTATTTGTAAGGATCTTGGAGAATATTCTATATACATTTGATATCTCGCTAATCGCTTGATAGTTACTAAGGTCTTTAACCACTTCACTCCGGACTTAAATCTCGCGGGCAGCAGCCAATGCCAGCCGTACGAAGTGTCGTAATAATACTCGCATCATAAAATATAGTCACCGCTTATATCGATCGTTCTCTCTTTCACCCGCGAATTTTGAAAACCACAGAGAATGGGATTCAAGGCACATTTGGGAGAATGTAAAAACACAGGGGCGACTACAATAAATATAATCAAGACGCCGATATGGCAGCGTCGCGAATCCACTTGCTCCTCATGATGCCTACGTAGGCGGCACCGTATGGAAGGGGTTAAGGTCTCCTTTTTTATGAAGCAAAATAACTATAGCATTACACCATGATTCAGGAATACTTTCTTGGTGTAAGCACTGGGTGTACAACTGAGCTAACTTAATATGAACTTCTTTCTCTGCATCTTTCAACAGATCTATCAATATACCCTCTTCCCCAGGTGCTTTTCCTTGTTTCATATTTTTTAGAGCAAATTCTACTTCCTTTGTAATCTCTGGTACACTACTAATGTCTACAGATGAATTTACTGACTCAACTACGGTCTTCGGCGAGTAAAGCTCTTGATAGAATTCTTCTACACTTTATACCATTCTGTCTCTGCAGTTAATGATTTCTCCATTTCTATCTTTCAAACATATCATTTGCTGTCTTCCTAAAGCATATCTGTGCTCAGTCCCTTTGATACTTTTACCTTTCTGAATAGTTTCCTCTATTTTATCCATGTTTCTATTTTTGATTGCCTTTTGTTGACAAGCTTTAGTTCTACTCTATTTCGTCTTCCCTGCTTTTAATCTGCATGGTCCTTCTTTTAATTAGATCATTTGTAGCTTTAGATTATTTTTCTTTAACAAATTTTGTACTTCCTACTTAGCCGATTCCCTAATGATATTCGCTGAATTTAAATTCATATCTTCGACTGTGTCCTCATTGGATCTTAGAGCTTTGAATCTATTTTTAATTTCTAACTGAAATTTCTTATTATATATATATATTTTGCAGTTATATATACGTGTATATATATATATATATATATATATATATATATATTTTGTCAGTTATAGATATATATATATATATATATATATATATATATATATATATATATATATATATATTTTTTTTTCTTTCTTTCTTTTTCTTTTTTCTTGCTACTAGTGGTGCTTGTGAGATGTAGTGTGATGGATGTGTAATGTTAAGGGTTCTGGTGTAGTATTGTGTTTATGTCATTAATTATATGGGGAGTATTTTGGTTTCTGTATGCATGTGTCTTATTGGGGTGGGGCGTGGTGCATCCCATTATTACTCTTAGTGCTCCATTCTATAATATTTGTAAATAGCTTGTATTTTCATCTTGATGGTTGTTGGGAACCATGCTGTGAAGATGTAGTCTAGGATGTATCAAATGAATTGCTCCCAGACTTTTTCCCAGAGAGAACCATTAGTTTTATGCTTGAACAATGACCTTTAAAACTGTTGCTCCCCCTTGCATATACTGAATTGTATTTACCTAATTGTAATATACAGGAAAGGAGCAATGCTTGTGGGGTCCTGTGTCTTACTCTGCAATTTATCATACTGAGCTTCATATTAATGAATTCATGTTCCAGATGTCAACTTCTAAACTATTCCAGGTATTTATTCATCTGTATGAAAAACATGTTCTCATGATCTCTTCAAACCCTCCCATGCCAAATCAAGAGATCTCTTCTGTCATTGTATCACTTCATTGTATCACTTCTTTCTTTTCAATCATTCAGTGTTGGCAGATCCAATGTTTTCAGTCTATCTTTGTTTATTTTATCTACCAGACTGGAAACTACTTTGGTTTCTTTTAGGTTTTTCATCATCTTAATGTTCTGTAGCAGTCTATATGTGTCTTCCACAATTCTGCTGAAACATCTATCGGGTGATATGTTGTCTTTTCTCAGTACTTCCAAATTTTTCTCCTGTTTTGCTTATGTACAACTACTCCTCGTTTAATGACCTACTCGGTTAACGACAATGCGGAGTAACGACGGGCTTTATGACAGACCAATATTCGTTTAACGTAAATCTCCAGAAGTTACGACATCGTGTACGATAAGTTGGCTGAGGCAAATTTGTATGATGTTATAAATGAACTTGTACGGTGGATATTACCACAAGCTGCAAAAACTACCTGGGGTACAATATATACCGGTATTGGTAAATTTTTAGTTTCGACCGTGGGCGCAATATAGCAATAGAAAATTAATTATTAATTTGTAAATTATAATGTATCAACGTAATATGCAATTTTGTGAGCGGAAATAAAAAACAAAAAAGTGCTAAAACAGATTTCGTAAGTAACCTGTGTTTAAAAAATCATTACCTGCAAATTGAATATCATCCGGCTCGTCCTCGTTGTCGTCGTCGTGAGAGACGTTGGCGGGCTTTTCAACCACTCTATCAGCTTGCAGGGTATACAAAGTTCTTGCGGCTTGAAGGAATGCATGTATCTCCGCACCATAACATTCCTTCAAGAAAATATACCTGGCGAGGTAGTTGGAAGTACCGAGGCCGTCAATTGACAGACGGCAAGATGGCGTCCCGATCCTATGCTACCGACTTCGTTCATTAGCATATTTGCTTGTAGCAAGGTATTTTTTACTTTCATTTCCGCCCACAAAATTGCATATTATGTTGATACATTTTAATTTACAAAATCAATAATTAATTTTCTATTGCTATATTGTGCCCATGGTCGAAACTAAAAAAAATACCCTGGATTTGGTCATATACGGTAATTTCAGTAACCTAACCACGGTAAATTAACAGTAAATAAAGCTTTAATGTACTGTATAAAAGAGGGAAAATACACGAAAATAAAGATACATGTATTGCTGGACATTGTACATACAGTACATGTAAGTATATGTATATACTTTCGCTTAACGACCAATTCGGTTAACGGCGGCGCGCTGGTCCCAATTGTCGTCGTTAAACGAGGAGTGGTTGTAGATGTGAGGAGCACATGCTAAGAGGCATGTAATTGTGGCCAAAGCCATCACCTCTGCCCTGAATGCTTGGACTGATGGGGAAAGTAACACTCACTGCTGGATAATGGACAGAAGTGTGGGACTTGAAGCCATGCCTATGAAGATAAGAGACATACGCACTTCCGACTACCAATAAAGGACACAATGACATCTAATTTTTTATTAAAATCTAATATCAACCTATGTCACACATGGTAAATAAAACATGAGCATCTCACCTGAAATTATCCATGATTTGATATCCCTTCATGTGCTCTTCAGTTTTGACTAGTGAAAGCTTATGCACATCCTCTTGATAGAAATTTTCTTGTAAAGGCCCAAATTTGAGCATGAATGATTTGGAGGCTTCTTCATGTCCATTGTAGACCAATTCCAAGTACATGTGAACAAAGACTGGATACAAGACTAAGGATACCTCATGCTGGAAAAAAAAATATATATATATATATTCATTTGTACCCAATACACTAATATTAATTCATGAAAAGTACTATATCTACATACAGCAACCTATTTTCATTATAATATGAATAATAATAATAATAGCAGTTTCCTTAAGTTTCACTGACTGGAAACTAATAGCCCCATGGTAACAACAACCCCAGGGCCCTGACACATATTTCTATAGGAAGAAACTTGGATTGGTGTCTGTGGTGCATCAATATAGGTCTCTTTCTTTGTCACCAGCTGATGATGATGAGGAAAGCAATTATCCATTATCAGATTTCAAATATCTATCTTGGAGGACCACCATTATCAGGCAACTATCAATGGCCTAATTCTAACACAGGCTCTACTACCCTTGTAAAAACTCTTGACTGCTCTTAACAGTTTTCCTCCTATCCCCATATATCTGCAATACCTCAAACAGTTCCTTCCTGTCTACCCTATCATAAGCCTTTTCCAAATCCATAAAGCCCCAAAAGACATCCTTACCTTTTCCTAAAGCTTTTTCACATATTTGTCTTACCACAAAAATCTGATCCAGACAAGCCCTACCTGTCCTAAACCCACACTGTTCCTCACCAATTACTCCCTATATTCCTCTCCTAATCCTTTCAATCAAGACCCTCCCATAAGCCTTCCCAACTACACACTATAAAATGATCCCTCTGAAACTACTACATTCACATTTGTCCCCCTTTCCCCTGTAGGGACACTCCTCCAGTCCTCTGGCACTCTACCCTCTCTTAAACAAACATTAAATAACCCCATCAGCCAGTCCACCATCATTATACCTCCCTTTTTTAGACATTCTGTGTAATACCCATCCAACCCAGGTGTCTTACCTGCTCTCATCATCTTATCAACTGCCTTCATCTCATCTTTCTTTATTTCTCCTCCATTTTCCTCACTCATCACTGTAATTTTCTTTGTGCTTCCCACTGCAACTACCTTTCCCTCCCTATCCTTCCACATTTAGCAACTCCCTAAAATACTCTGCCCATCTTCCTCTTACTGCCGTCTCTTCCATTACCATATCTCCATTTGCATCTTCTACCTTTTCTTCTCTACTTGATTTGCCTCCTCTTCCTCTCTTGATTTCTTTCCAAAAATTTTTTTTATTACTTTCAAAATTTTCTGTCACACTCTTACCCAATTTGACATCTGCTCTCCTCTTTGCCTCCTTTCACCCTATCCATCCATCTCATCCTCGGTTGTCCCTTCAAGTTCTTTCCATGTGCCCAAACCATCCCAATACTCTTCCATTGACCCTATCTGCCAGTTCCCTGTCCACTCCTGCTCTTTTTCTCACTTCTCACTCTACCCAACCTTGTAACTCCTACCATACTTCTCAAAAGTGGGAAACGAACTTCAAGAAATGTAGTACAATAGAATTTGGAAAAAGTAAAAAATAGAATATCGGGACAATATAAAATTGGTACAAAGGAAGTTAAAAAAGTCAACTCGGAAAGGGACCTAGGAGTAACTATCACCAATGACATGGCACCAGACAAACATATCAACAGAATAGTTGGAGAAACTTTCAATTTACTAAGATCAATGAAAGTGGCCTTTGACTACTTGGATGAAGAAATGGTAAAGAAAATATTAGTTACATTGATAAGACCAAGATTGGAGTATGCTGTGACACTATGGACACCCAGTACTAAAAAGAACAAAGAAATTAGAAAGAATTCAAAGAGCAACGACAAAAATGGCACCAACACTCTCCAAATTGACATACAAACAAAGATTGGACAGACTCAAGCTACCAACCCTGGAACAAAGAAGAGAAAGAGGAGATCTACTAACCATCTATAGAATTACAAAAGGGATGGAAGTCCTTGATAGAGACGATTTATTGAAGTGGGATAAAAGAAAAACAAGAGGACATGAAAAGAAACTCAAAAAGGATAGTTATAGAAGAGATCTGAAAAAGAATAGCTTCCCACACAGATAGATATCTGGAACAAATTGAATGAGGAAACAGCAAGTGCAAAAACTATACAAGAATTTAAGATCAAATTGGATAGTGAAAGATACAAAAGCAGGCCACTATGAGCATAGTTCTCTTCCCATAGAATACAAGGTAAATACACACACACACAAATATACATACACAGTATGATTTCAGGACTAAACAAATTAAACAGGTATTTAATAGAGAAATCAGACATAATGGGAATTGTGGAGACAAAATTAAAGGCCCACTACCATTAAATACTGTGGGGCAGGGTCTATACAACCATTGGATGAAAAATAGAATGGAGAAACCGGGTGGAGGAGTCATGTTTTTAACCAAGACAGGTTTAAATGTGACAAAGATAAGAGAAGGAAAAAATAATGTGGAATTGATTATGATTAAAGTTGAAAACAGAAATATGAAAAGTAGAATATTTATAGTAATATATGTGCCCCCCAAAACACAGGCTTGGACAGATAGTGATCATTCCAAAATACTGAAGACAGAAAAAATGCATTGAATTATTGAAAAAAGGAGGAAACATAATAATTATGGGTGACTTTAACTCAAAAGAAATATGTTGGGAAGAAATGACAGTAAAAGGTGGAGAGAAACTTTGAGGAAATATTCTACTGGATATGACCACTGAATACACATTGACTCAATGGGTGAAGGAAAATACCAGATATAGAAACAATGATGAACTGTCGAGACTAGATATCAAAGCCTGAAATTGTGGATAAAATGAAATACAAGACACCAATTGGGAAGAGTGAACACATACTAATAGAGTTTGAACTAAAAGAACAAATTGGTTTGAGAATAAATGATAAACATAGAAAAGGAAAACTAATGTACAACAAAACAGATTTTGAAAAACTTAGAATTTTTTTCAGAATGTTAACTGGGATTTTTTTTTTAATGAAGAAACAAAGATGAAAGAGAAATGGAACATATTAAAAGAAAATTACAATGAGGGATCAAATAAATATGTACCAAAGAAGAAACAAAAACAGGTATACATAAAGTGTTGGTGTAACAAAAAGTGTAGTGAGGCTTAAGATAGAAGAGACATACATACATACATACATATACCAAAGGCTTTTTCCCCCTACATGGGGGTAGCCAAAAAGAAAAAGGCATAGAAACCACTTCCACCCATTCCATTTCCTATATATTCCACTCCCCTCCACCCTCCTCCCTCCCTCTTATCTTGGCACCTCCTGGATGATGGGTCATCCCTGCATCCTGTCCACTGCCCTGGGTCAGAAGCAGTGTCGCAAGACACAGCACATCCACAGCAAGGCTGCTTCATAAATTTGGCGATCCTCCCCTCTCCGTCCCCCCATGCAGAAAAGGAGACGGGGAGAAATCCCTTCGGGCTGCATCAAATTTTTTCTCATACATACTTCCTCACCCCCCATCCCCCACCCACTCCCCCTCATGCATCACAGTATCATCTATACACAACCCCTCTCCATTCACCCCTATCTTCTGTCCTCTCCCGTCCTTCCTCCACAGACATTCCTCTCTTTTGTAATGCCCCTTTCACCCCATCCATCCATCTCATCCTAGGATACCCCCTCATATTCACTCCTTCCACCTCTGCCTTCCACACTTCTTTTACTAATCTTTCTTCACTCATTTTTTCCATATGTCCAAACCATCCCAATACTCTTTCATCAACCCTGTCTCCTAGTTCCCTTTCCACCCCTGTTCTCCTCCTCACCTCCTCATTTCTCACTCTATCTAGCCTAGTAGATAGAGTGAGAAATGAGGAGGTGAGGAGGAGAACAGGGGTGGAAAGGGAGCTGGGAGATAGGGTTGATGAAAGAGTATTAGGATACATACATACACACTTCAACGAATGGACGGCTTAGAAGACGTTCTGAAGAAAAGTGAAGTCTGTGGATCCCAACGCAAAGAGAAGTGCCTAGTGTTTTTGCAGGGTGGGGGGGAAATTGCTCGTGGAGTAGTGGGAACGTAGGGAAAGAGGAAAAGGGGAGGGATTACTGAGGGAAATGGAAGGAAATGAGGAGGGAGTAGACTTTGCCCAGCCAGACAAGCGGAAGGTAAACAAAAGACTTAGCGAAGATCAAATGTCTAATAAAAATGTAAAGATTAGAAGTATAGAGAGGAGCAATACAGAAGAAAGTGACGAGAATATGTTCCAGGGATTTAAAGAGGGTGGGGGGGACACAACCCCCCCCCCCCAACTGATAAGACTAGAGGAGAGAGTTGATAAGGTGATCGAGGACTTGGAACGTAAGTTAGGTAATGTAGACTCCATTTTCCAGAGAATTGAAAGGTTGGAAGAACTAGAGAAGCCGAACAAAAACTTAACTGATGAAATAGAAGAACTAAAAAGACAGTTAAGAAATGTAAAGGAGGAGAATGAGAAATTGAAGAAGAATAGTAATGAAAATAGAGAGAAAATAGCTACAGAAGTTAAAAATTGGAGAATAACTCAAGAAGGGAATAAGGTTTCATTCACTGACATAGTCAAACAGCAATTGAAAGAACATAATGAAGACTCGGTTATTAAAGTGATGAGACAGAAGGAGAATATAGTAAGAGAATTAGCTGACAAAAAGAAATGTATAATTATATTAGGAATGGAAGAGAAACATAACCCAGATAGAACCGCAAGAATCAAGGAGGAAAATGAAAGAGTAAGCAGTTTATTAAAATTAGTCCAGGAAGATGAACCAGAAATTATAAAGGAAATTGAGGAAAAATTCAGACTAGGAAAATATTGTACAGATAAGACCAGACCAATTAAGATTAAATTCAGGTCACAAACAACGGCAGAGAAAATTCTATCCAAGACAGGGAAACTAGCAACAAATGATCAATATAAAAAGGTATGGATAAAAAGAGAAATGAATAAGGAGGAAAGAGAGGCAGAAAAGAAGAAAAGAATTGAAGCCAAGGCAAAAAACGAGGAAAGAACGGAGTCAGAGAAAGAGAGATTCTATTGGAGAGTAGTGAACATGAAAATAAAGCAGTTCGACATACTAAAGAAAAACATAAGGGAAACAGAGAACACAATGGAAGTGGCAGAAAACTAAGAGTGTCTTACACAAATATAGATGGATTGATAACAGGATTGAATGAACTGAATGATTATTTGAAAGAAAAAGAACCGGACATAATGGGAATTGTAGAAACAAAATTAAAAGGCCCACTACCACCCAACAGTGTAGGACATGATACATACAATTATTGGATTAGAAACAGAGAGAAAAAACAAGGGGGAGTTATGTTCCTGACTAAGAAGGATATAAACGTGAAAGGTGTCATATATGGAAAGAATACAGTAGAGATGATTATGATAGAAGTGGAAGACCGAGATAAGAAGAGCAGAAAATTTGTGATCAATTATGTGCCTCCGAAAACAGCCTCATGGGAGGAGAGTGAACATAAAAGTATGTTAGAGGACACAAAGATAGCATTAACTAAAATAATGGAAGACGGAGGAAGAATAGTTATGATGGGCGACTTTAATTGCAAAAAAATCTGCTGGGAAGAAATGACAGTAAAGAGTGGTGATGACTCATGGGGAAATGCTCTACTTGAGATGATTACTGACCATTCAATGACACAATGGATACAAGAGAACACTAGGTATAGAAATGAAGAAGAACCATCGAGGCTAGACTTAATAATTACATCTGAACCTAGAATAGTGGACAAGATTGAATATAAAACACCAATAGGTAAAAGTGACCACATATTGATTGAACTGGAACTTAATGAAGAAAAATATATGAAAAGAAATGAACAATATAGAAAAGGAAGAATGATGTATGAAAAAACAAACTTTGATAAAATAAGAGAATTCTTCCAACAAGAAAACTGGGAAGAAATATACAAAGAAGAAACATCAGTGGAAGAGAAATGGAATATCTTGACAAAAATTTACAAAAAAGGAGTGGAAAAGTATGTCCCAAGACAAAAACAAGAAAAAGAATATGTAAAATGCTGGTACAACAACAAAAGTTGTAGGGAGTTAAAAGACAAAAGAGACAAAGCCTGGACCAGATGGAAAAAAGACAGAAGACCTGAAAAATGGAAAATATATACTGGTTATAGAAATGAATATGTACAAAAGTGCAGAGAGGAAAAAAGAAAATATGAAAAAGATGTTATAGAAAAGTGTAAAGATCAACCAAAACTATTCTACAGATTTGTAAACAATAAACTGAAAAACAAACAAGACTTGGAGAAATTAAGACAAGGAGGAGTTGAATACACTGAGGAAATGGAAATGGCAGAAATTATGAACAAACATTTTAAATCAGTGTTTACAAGGGAAAATATACAACCTGAAGAGATTGAGTGGAAGGAAAAAGTCCCCCCTATGGAAGAAATAGAAGTAACAAAGAATGAAATATTGACACACTTGGGTAATTTTGATGTCAGAAAATCGCATGGGCCAGATGAAATAGCAAACTGGATTCTGAAAGAATGCAGGAATGAACTGGCAGACAAAATACATAGCATAATAAGCAGTTCCTTAAAAGAAGGAAAAGTTCCAGAAGATTGGAAAAAAGCAAATATAGTACCTATATATAAAGGAGGAAATAAAGAAGAACCTACCAACTATAGACCAGTCTCTCTAACAAGTACAATAGCAAAAATATGTGAAAGAATTATCAAAAGTAGATGGGTAAAATACTTGGAAAAAAACAACGTACTAAATCCAAGGCAATTTGGATTCAGACAAGGACGATCATGCGTCACCAATTTAATATGTTTCTATTCAAGGCTAATAGATATAATACAAGAAAGAGATGGATGGGCTGATTGTGCATTTCTAGACCTAAAAAAAGCTTTTGACAAAGTACCACATAAGAAGCTGCTTAAGAAATTAGAATATGAAGGAGGAATACAAGGTAAATTGCTAAATTGGATGGAAGACTTTTTGCAAGACAGAAAAATGAGAGTAGTGATAAGAGATCAGCACTCAAAATGGAATGAAGTAATAAGCGGTGTCCCGCAGGGAACAGTTCTGGCCCCAATAATGTTTGCTATATATATTAATGATATGGATGAAGGAATTGAAAGCTATATGAGCTTCTTTGCAGATGATGCAAAACTACTGAAAAGAATGAAAACTGAAGAAGATTGTGAATCACTACAGAGAGATCTAAATAAAGTACAGGAATGGAGTAGGAAGTGGGAGATGGAGTTCAATACAAAAAAGTGTAGTATAATGGAATTTGGAAAAAGCAAAAACAGAATAACAGGATCATATAATTTGGGAGAAGAAGGAATAAAAAGAGTAGAAAATGAGAAGGACCTGGGAGTCATTGTTATGAATAATATGTCACCTGAGAAACATATAAATAAGATTTTTGGAGAAACCTATAATTTAATAAGAACAATCAAAGTGGCATTTACATACCTGGATGAAGAAATGGTGAGGAAAATCCTAATCACCCTGATAAGACCAAGATTGGAATATGCAGCAACGATATGGTCACCAAGTACAAAAAAATGTATAAAAAAACTTGAAAGAATACAAAGAGCAATTACAAAATTGGCACCAACACTCTCAAAACTATCATATGAAGAGAGACTACAAAAACTTAAACTACAGACACTAGAGCAAAGAAGAGAGAGAGGAGATTTGATAGCTATTTACAGAATCATGAAAGGCATAGAAATTACTGATAGAGAGAATCTGATAAAATGGGATGACAGAAATACAAGAGGACACGGAAAGAAAATAAAAAAAGACAGCTATAGAAGAGATTTGAAAAAGAACAGCTTTCCTCACAGAGCAATAGACAATTGGAACAAGTTAGATGAGAAAGTGGTGTGTGCAAAAACAATACACGAATTTAAAAATAGTTTAGATAAAATGAGATATGAAGACGGGACCCCACGAGCATAGCTCCCCTTCCCGTAAAATACAACTAGGTAAATACACACATATATATGTATTCATATATACAGTATATATATAGTATATATATATATATATATATATATATATATATATATATATATATATATATATATACATATATATATATATATACATCTATATCACAAAGAACCCACAGTCAGAATAAAATGAAACTTTAGAAGAATGTGTAACTTCTATATTTTGGCTAATAGCTAAAGTCAAAATATAGAAGTAACACACTCTTCTACAGTTTCCTATTATTCCGATTGTGGGTTCTTCGTGATTTCTATTGACAAATGTGCACCAACCTATTGTCAAAGTGATATATATATATATATATATATATATATATATATATATATATATATAAAAATATATATATATATATATATATATATATGTATATACAAGTTATAGACCAGTACCATTCCTAGATAGAGCAGTGGATGAAACAGTAACTGCCATCTGGAAGGCAAGCAAGAGAGACATTCCTGGAGGCTACAGGAAAAAGTTCAACCCCATCTACCCACAAGAGATAGCCACCTTAACCACTTCAGTTTGAGTCAAATTCTTGTGTGCAGCATTGGCTGCCATATGTATGATTCATCACACTACTTGCATTATAAAATATAAAGTCTCTTTTACTCTAAGTAATTAACACAGAAAAGGTGATCAAACCAGTTCACAGATTCCAGGGGGGGGGTAACTCATGTACAACTACAAAAATATATAATAAAGATGCTGATGCCAGCATCTTTGTGTACCCACTTCCACCTCATGACACCTACATAAGCATCACTGTACTGAAGTGATTAATGAAAGAGGGAATGAATTGAAAAGCAACCACAACCTAAGAGAACAAGAAAAAGTTCAACTACTACAATTAAACAACAAATCACAAAACTAATAAAGAAAAGGCAAAGAAAATTGGGAAAAACAAATTAGATGGAAAAACTAAATTGTATGGACTTCGGAAAAAAAAAAACATACATGAAGCAGTTGGACACAAGGGAAAATACCATCACCAAAACAAGTGCAACATCATCAACAAGTCAATACCCCAATATTGGGTACTTTCAGTGGTCCAAATTTTTCAACTGTTCCAAATTTCTCTGAACCAATTGTTCCAATTAATGGGAAACCCTCAACACACACAAATATGAGTAATTGATATGCTACAAGAGAAGGATAGTTGGGTGGGGACTAAGTTTACCTAGATCTAGAAAGCTTATTATAAGGTACCTCATAATAAATCATTATGGTAGGTGGAACACGTAGGTCTTACAGGGAATTTGCTGGAATGGATTAGACATTCTGAGGAACAAATTAATGAGGACATTAGTGAAGGACAAGTTGTCTGTAAAGAGGGAAGTTACTGGAGGAGTCCCAGGTGGATCAGTGTTAGTGCCACTAATGTTCTTAGTATGTGTTAATGATATGATGGATAATTTGACCAGTTGCACTAATCTATTTGGTGATAATAAAAAGAGCATGAGGAGAGTGAAAAGCAAAGAGGACTATAGGTTATTACAAGAAGCTCTAGATGAGTCATATGCATAGGGTCAGGAGTGGGAAATGGATTTTATTGCAAAGAAATGCAAGGTACTAGAAGTGGGTGTAAGAATGGGCCATCACTGCTACACAGAATGAGGAATGTTATAATTACAAAAGTGAAGGACGAGAGAGATTTGGGTGTGATCAATCAATCTATCAGCAATTCATCATTGTCCCCTGACCCTTGCTCAGGTCAGAAGCAATGCAGATTGGCAAAGCATCTCCACAGCAGGGCCCAACTGCCTGAGAATTTGCATGATACCCCCTGACCCCCAAGCATCATCCATTCAAGAATTCACAGAGTAAACAAGAAGAAATCACTTCAGGCCACATAAATTTATAATCCTTTCACAACCACACTCCACTCACACCTCTATCTTTTTCCTTCTTCCTGCTCTGTTTGATAGACATCACCTTTGTACCCAAGGGTCTCCTTACCCTATCCATCCATCCATCACATTTTCAGTCTTCCTCTCAATTCATTTCACTCAACTCATCATTCCACACTCTTTTCAAAATTTTCCCCAAATCATCCCAATATTCTCTGATCAGTATTATCTGCCAGCTCTATTCCCACCCCACCTCTCCTCTCATTCTATCCTTGCAACCTCAAACTCTTAATAACTCAATCCTTACAACAGATTAAGGTAGGTAGAAACCATATATATATATATATATATATATATATATATATATATATATATATATATATATATATATAATATATATATACACAATATATATATATATATATATATATATACAGTGAGACCTCTCATTAATTAGCTGTGTTTTCGGTGTTTTTGGTTCTGTTGTTTAGTGCGTACAATCTCTATGCCACCCAAAAACCACTCCAAATCAACAGATTATTCACTTCAATGGACACCGTTACCTCCCTTTTAGTCCGTTAATGAGAGGTAGCAGTAGTGGGATTCAGCCGGTTCTTACCTATTCGCTAGAACCGGCTCACGCAAATTTGTCAGTTCGGCGAACCGGCTAACTGGCGAACCGACTAGTTGCTCAGCTGGTCAGTGGTCTTCTGCATCTCATCCGATAAGTACCGGGACGGTATGTTTCGTAACTTTCGTTAGTGATTTATTGCATAGTTTATTTACACAAGTGGTTACCATTTTTTTTTCATGTATATAGTGCTTGGTTTCTCTGTATATTTGTGTTATTAAACTACATTTTATTATAATTATGGACATACATACATACACGCACTCTCATACACACTCCTTAGGCCTACCCACACAAACATGTTTGTTTATAACACAAATGCACACACATACTCATGTACATGTACACATATGCACACGTGTAAGCACATACATAGCCTATACATGCACACACTACCCCCACACAAACATGCGTCCGTGAAAAAATAAATATACCTGCACTAGGTTGCCCAAATCGAATATTTTGATCACAAGACTAACTATAGGTTGGCACCCAGGTCTATACCCCATTTTTTTTTTTCCACCTGACAATTTTTCAGGTTTTTCGTATGTAAATATTTGAATATTTTTTACGTTTGGCAGCCAGAGATGCATTTTAAATATAATATTGTTAGTTTTCCATATTTCTAGTTAGAATATTTAATTGATAACAATAATATAAAGAAAATGTGGCTAAGAAGTGGTTGCAAATTAGTGTCAGATGGAAATACACCGACTATAACAGAACCGGCTGACGAAAAATTTGAATCCCACTACTGAGAGGTAGTACTGTATATATAAACAATATCTTATTTCAAAGCACCTTGTAGGCATCCAGACTTTTTTCAATAAAATTTTGCAAGCCTGTGTAAGCATCTTCATATTCAGCAGGGTCCCCTTCACTTTTGTATGCTGATAATACACTTGAAACTTCTGTGTCTCCAGTTACACCAACTTTACTATCAGCAA
The DNA here is from genome assembly GCF_046742065.1 of Oratosquilla oratoria. Lineage (NCBI taxonomy): Eukaryota > Metazoa > Arthropoda > Malacostraca > Stomatopoda > Squillidae > Oratosquilla > Oratosquilla oratoria. Next base: position 153,161 of record NW_027467563.1, read on the forward strand.
CTTCATCATAAAATTTTACTTCACTCCTCAGCAAATCTTCAGTCTCCTGAAAGAAGAAAAACAATTAACATTAAAAGCTTATTCATATAATGTTGAGTGTAAAACTATGTATATATATAACTACAAACCATACTGATCTATGGCAATGAAAAATCTAGACACTTAACACTTTCTATCTCTCACTCTCTGAGAGGCTGTTACCTACAAGGCAAGGTAGCTGAACATGGGAAAGGCAAATCATCCCCTTATCACTATGCTGACATGCGTCCCTTTCATTCTTTATCAATTAAACCACATTAATACTGTTTGAGAAACAAGATGGAGGTTACAAGGATGGACCGAGTGAGAAATGAGGTGAGAAGAGTAGGGGGAAAGGGAGTGACAGATAGGACTGACATAAGAAAATTGGGATAGTTTGGTCACATGGAAAAATGAGTCAAGAAAGACTAGCAAAAAAATTAAGGCAAAGGTGGATAAAGTGAACCTAAGGGGTGATTATGCCTATGATGCTCATCTCCCTGCCAATCCCAGAGGGGTGGGTATGTCCCCCTTAAATAAACAGTTAGATTATATTTAGAAGTTAGATTAGGTTGTTGAGTTGTAATGTTTTATGGTTGGTTAAATTAGGGCAGGGTAGATTAGGTTGGAGTAGTTTAGGTTAGATTGTTAGGTTAACCTAGGTTATGATAGGTTTGGTTGGTTAGGTTAGGATAAAGTAGGATGGGTTAGGTTAGAGGTTAAATCATTTTCCATGTACACCTCCCATTGTTTTGAGTTTTCTTAATAGTATTTTGTGTGATACTTTATCAGAGCCTTTTGTAAAACCAGGAAAGCACAATCTGCTCATCCATCCCTTTTTTGTATTATATCTATTAACCCCTTCCATACGGTGCCGCCTACGTAGGCAGCATGGGGAGCAAGTGGATACGCGAGGCTGCCATATCGGCGTCTTGATTATATTTATTGTAGTTGTCCCTGCGTAACTGACATACTCTCTAAACTGGCTTCATCACATTTTCTATGGTTATCAAAATTCACGGGTGAAAGAGAGAACGATCGATATAAGCGGTGACTATTTTTTATGATGCGAGTATTATGACGCAACCGTACGTCTGGCAGCTGATGCTGCCCACGAGATTTTGGCACGGAGTGAAGTGGTTAATCTTGAATAAAAGATCCAATTTGTGGCACATAATCTTCCTTGTCTAAAACCGAATTGTTTTGGATTCGGTATTTTGTTCTCTTCCATATGTTTAGTCCATCTACTTTTGATGACTTTTTCACATATTTTAGCTATTGTGCTTGTAAGGGAGACTGGTCTATAGTTTGTTGGACCTTCCTTGTCTTCCCCTTTGTATATTAGCATTTCTCCAGTCTTGCAGTACCTTTCCTTTTTTGAGTAAGCAAATTATTGTCTTGTATATTTTGTCTGTTAGTTCATAAATACATTCTGTTAGTGTCCAGTTTGCAATTCTGTCTGGGCCATGTGGTTTTCTGACATCAAGGTTCATTATTTGGTCCCTTATTTCTTTCTGAGTCACAATTATTTCTTTCATTAGGGGGATCTTTCTCCCTCTCCTTCATACTTACTGTGTGTATTTTCATTTGTGAATACAGATTTTGACTGGAAGGTTTACAAATTTTCAGTATATGTCTTTGTTTAGATGGAGTAATTATTTTTCAAGAAGCTTCTGGACCCACACAAGTGGCCTGAAAGAGCTGCAGATTATTGACCACTGCCTTAACCTAACTTAACCTGACCAAACTTAACCTACCCTAACTGATCCTAACTTACCAAACCCAACTTAACATAATATAATCTAACTAAACTTAACCTAAGATATCCTGACCTAACCTACCCTAACCTTAACTAGTCTACCCTAACCTAATCCACTCTACCCTCCTCTTCACTCCGGGGCACATCACACGTCTGGCAGCATTAGCTGCCCGACGTGCGATGTTGCGTCATAATAATCGCATTATAAAAAATAAAGTCAGTGCTCAATCATTCGTTCTCTTTCACCCATGAATTTTGATAACCATAGAAAATATGATGAAGCCAGTTTAGAGAGAATGGAAGTTACATAGGTAGGACTACAATAAATATAATCAAGATGCTGATGTCGGCATCATCGCGTACCCACTTGCTCCTCATGCCGCCTACGTAGGTGTCACCATATGGAAGTGGTTAAATGGGTGGAAGATTTCTTGCATGGAAGAAAAATGAGAGTGGTGCTAAGAGATAAAAACTTGACCAGGGAAGAAATGATAAGTGGAGTCCCACAAGGTTCAGTATTGGCTCTGATAATGTTTGCTATATATATAAATGACATGGATGGTGTAAAATGTTGTATGAACTTCTTTGCAGATGACACAAAACTACTAAAGAAAGTACACATACATACATACATATACCAAGGCTTTTTCCCCCTTCCAAGGGAGGTAGCCAAAAAGGGAAAGGCACAAAAACACTCCCACCCATTTCATCCCTACATACACTCCACACCCCTCCCTCTCATCTGAGCACCTCCCGGATGACGGGTCATCCCTGCACCCTGCCCACCTCCCTGGGTCAGAAGCAGTGTCGCAAGACACAGCACATCCACAGCAAGGCTGCTTCATTTAATCGGCGACCCCCCCTCTCCGTCCCCCCTTGCATATAAGGAGAGGACGGGGAGAAATCCCTTCGGGCTGCGTCAAAGTTTACTCACACATACTACCCCACCCCCCACCCACCTGCCCATTCCCCCTCATGCAATCACAACATCATCCATATACAACCATTCTCCACTCACCTCTGTCTTCCGTCCTCTCCCTTCCTTCCTCAACAGACATTCCCCTCTTCCCCAAAGCCCCCTTCACCCCATCCATCCACCTCATCCTAGGACGTCCCCTCATGTTCACTCCCTCCACATCTGCCTTCCATACCTCTTTTACTAGTCTTTCTTCACTCATTCTTTCCATGTGTCCAAACCATCCTAATATTCTTTCATCAACCCTATCTCCCAAATCCTTTTTCACCCCTGTTCTCCTCCTCACCTCCTCATTTCTCACTCTATCCAGCCTTGTAACCCCCACCATACTTCTCAGACACCTCATCTCAAACACATTCAAACTCCTTCTCTCTTCTTCTCTTATGTTCCACGTTTCTGCCCCATACAGTGCTGTTGGCACAATCACTCCTTCATACAGTCTCCTCTTCGCATCCATTCCCAAATGTCTATTCCTCATTACACTCTTTAATCCACCAAGGCATTTACTCGCTTCTCTCAATCTACATTCTACCTCCACCTTCACTCCACCTTTTCCTGCTACACTTGCACCCAAGTATCTAAAACTATCCACTTCCTCCAGTTGCTCTCCCTTAATCTTCACTTCCAGTCTACTGCCAATTTCACCCCTTGTACATCTCATCTAAAGAAAGTAAGTACATAAAAAGACTGTGAATCACTACAGAGAGACCTGGACAAAGTCTGGGAATGGAGTCAAAAGTGGAAAGTGAACTTCAACATTAAGAAATGTGGTATAATAGTTTGGAAAAAGTATTAAAAAAAAAAAAATCAGGACAATATAAAATCAGTAAAAAGGAAGTAAAGAAAGTTAGCTCTGAAAAGATCCTAAGAGTAATTATCACCAAAGATGTGTCACCAGACAAGCGTATAAACAAAATAGTACATATTCATTATGCATACTTTCTAAAGAAAATATTTCTTAATCCTTACAAATACATTTATTTCACATACTTTGACTTAGGAGACCCACACTAGATTATAAATAATTACCGGTATGTGACTGTATTGGTATTGACAGTTTTATTCTCAATATCAGTTTCAAGAACATAACCCCTGTCCACAATGAATGAGTACTGTATTGGTATAAATAAAATATTTGTGCAATATTTGGTATCTGTAAGTTTTAAACCATTTGGCTGCATCAATAATAACATAATCAAGATGTAATACACTAACAACAACTTAAGAGCTCAACATGAGCTTTGAGATGCCATGAACTGCCTTATAGTTTAAGTAGTTGGTCATTTCAGCATATCCAAGGTATATCAGAAATCTTGATTAATATCTCTATATTGATGTGGCTACAAACTTTTATACTTGTAGATATAATAAAATATGGTACAATATTAACTTAAAAAAGTGATCATGATGGAAATTAACCATGGTAATAGAACTGCTTCATAGCTCAAGTTGTTTTGGTAAGATTAAAATGTAATCATATAAGACTATTTAGCCCTAGCGGTCAATTTATAGTTTCACCCAACCATAGAATTTGATAAGTGGCTTATGTGTTTCTGGTGAGAAATGTTGTGATATGAACAATGGTGTACATCATTTCCATCGCAAATGCGTACTTTTCAAGTAATTATTGAAGTTATGCACTTATGCCTACATCTCCCAACGATCTGGGGGGACCTGTGGGAAGTCAGGGTTTTTGGGTGGGGAGCACTAAGAAATCGAGTAATGCGCGTTGCAAAACAGCTATAAAATGAACAAGAACACATAAAGAATATATATAAGAAAAAAGCAACATAAATTCACCTTTGAGGTCAGGTGCGTGGTCGGCTAATGCGAGTGGAAACCATGTTTGTTTACCAAGTTACCAACGATTCGAAATATTTATTGCTAGATCAGCTTTATTTAGCGAAGGCCACTCCACCTGCGCAGGAGTTCCTAACCGTAAACTAACGTAACCTAACCTAGCGTAACCTAACGTAACCTATCCTAATGTAACCTACCAAACCTAACCTAACATAACCTAACCTAGCGTAACCTAACCTAGTGTAACCGAACCTAACGTAACCTAACCTAATGTAACCTAACCTAACGTAACTTAACCTAACGTAACGTAACCTAGCATAACTTAACCTAACGTAACTTAACCTAGCATAATTTAACCTAGCATAACCTAACCTAGCGTAACCTAACCTAATGTAACCTAACCAAACTGTTAGGTTACGTCAGTTTACAGTTAGCAACTCCTGCGTGTGTGGAGTGGCCTTCGCTCAATGTATAGTGAAAAAGGTCAATTTATAGTTTCACCCAACCATAGAATTTGATATGAGGCTTGTGTTTCTGGTGAGAAATGTTGTGATATGAATGATGGTGTACATCATTTCTGTCGCAAATGCGTACTTTTCAAGTAATTAATTATAGCAGTTATGCACTTATGCCTACATCCCCTGAACGATTTGGGAGGACGTGTGGGAAATCGGGGTTTTTGGGTGGGGATGAATAATAAATGGAGTAATGCACGTTGCCAAACAGGTGTAAAATGAAGAAGACTAAAGAAACCCATAAAAAACAAAAATATCCCATATCGGCAGGTACTGTGCTCGGCGCCATGTTTGTTTACTAACAATTGTATTTGTGAGTAGAAGCGCTAGATTTAATTCAGTGGCTCGCGCAAGACTTGGCAACCGTAAACTAAACTAAACTAACCTAACGTAATGGTGGTAACGTTAGTTTACGGTTAGGAAGTCTTGTGCTGCTGGAGTAGACTTCGCTAATTGTAACAGATTTAGCGAGACATTTTTCAAATCTTTGGTAAAAACAAAGATGGCTACCGCTGGACTTCGGCCCTTAAATGTTTTTTTTTTATTTTCTTTTTTATATTTTTTAAGTGTTTTTGTTCATTTTATACCTGTTTTGGAATGCACATTACTCCATTTATTAGTCTTCCCCACCCAAAAACCCCAATTTCCCACACGTCCCCCCAGATCATTCGGGAGATGTAGGCATAAGTGCATAACTACAATACTTAATTACTTCAAAAGTACACATTTGCAATGGAAATTATGTACACCATCGTTCATATCACAACATTTCTCACCAGAAACACATACATTACATATCAAATTCTATGGTTGGGTGAAACTATAAATTGTCCACGAAAAATATTTCAAATCGTTGGTAACTTGGTAAACAAACATGGCTTCCGCTCATGTTAGCCAACCACACTCCAGACCTCAAAGGTGAAATTTATGTTTTTTTTATATCTTTTTTTCTTTGTTCTTATTCATTTTATAGCTGTTTTGCAATGCGCATTACTCGATTTATTAGTGCTCCTCACCCAAAAACCCCGATTTCCTACAGGTCCCCCCAAGATCGTTGGGGAGATGTAGGCACAAGTGCATAACTTCATTAATTACTTGAAAAGTACGCATTTGTGATGGAAATGATGTACACCATCGTTCATATCACATTTCTTACCAGAAACACATAAGCCACATATCAAAATCGTTGGCTGGGTGAAACTATAAATTGTCTGAAAAGATTTTCTTTTTCTGAATGGTTATGTTTGGTTAAGTCGGTTTACGTTAGTTTACATGGTAAATCTTTAGTTTCGACCATGGGAGGAATATAGCATTAGAAAATTAAATATTAATTTTGTATATTAAAATGTATCAACGTATTATGCAATTTTGTGTGCGGAAATGAAAATAAAAATATCTTGCTACAAGCTAAATATGCTAATGAACGAAGTCGGTAGCATAAGATCTGGACACCATATTTGTTATGGTAGATGCCGACGTCGAAGAAATGAAAGGATGATAGATTCGTCTAAGATAAACTAAACTGACCTAACTGGTAAATCTTTAGTTTCGACCATGGGAGGAATATAGCAATAGAAAATTAAATATTAATCTGTATGCTCCGCAAGCTGAGAGAGTGGTTGAAAAGCCCGCCAACGTCTCTCACAATGACGACAACGAGGACGAGCCAGATGACATCTAATTTGCAGGTAATGATTTATTAAACACAGGTTAGGTTATTTTAGTTTAGTTTACCTTAGATGAATTTATCATCCTTTCATTTCTTCGACGTCAGCATCTACCATAACAAACATGGCGTACCATTCGTCATACACGATTTCCTTACTTAAGAAATCTGTTTTAGCACCTTTTTTGTTTTCCATTTCCGCACACAAAATTGCGTATTACGTTGATACATTTTAATTTATGAAATTGATATTTAATTTTCTATTGCTATATTCCTCCCATGGTTGAAACTAAAGATTTACTGTTTACATTAGCCTAGGAACTTTTGGACATACCGTATATTTCCATGTATAAGACGACCTTTGTATAAGACTAGGTACAAAATTAGAGCAAATTTTTATTAATTTATCTCGTATCGGTAGTATAATACGACTGCTAAATTACAAAAGCATCAGTGTATCAAACCTACCGTACAAAGACAATTGTTTTGATTACGTTTATCAGCTGTTTTTTTTTTCGCTTTTTCTCTTTTCTTTCTCATTACTTAACTGTATCCTTATACCAGATAAATTACTTACTGTATCCTTATAAATTCAAAATAAATGAAATAACAAAGCAAATCATGTATCATGATTTTCTGAGAACACACGTCAACTAACAAAAACGATTTGTTTACGTTCCTGGTTCGACATTTAATTAAAGATAACGTTAGGTATCAATGGAACGAGTGGATGACGAATGGAGAGAAGTCATTTACAAGAGGTGGAGCTATGCGTAGTGCATCACTTGATGTTCTCTGCGAGTTTGTTATTAAAGCTTGGGAAAGTGTTAAGGTCGAAAGTATCGTAAAATCTTTTGAAAAAAAAATTGGAATGTCTAATGCCATGGATGGCACTGAAGATGATTTATTGTATGAAAGTGATGACAAAGCCGAAGTTGACTCACCGGAACCGGACTGGAATCCCTATGATGACGGCATATTTGAGGAATCTTGTGATATGTTCGAACAACTTTTCGAAACAGAGAGTGATGATTATGACAAGTTTGAAGGGTTTTATATAAATAAATAAATAAAGTTTTATCATGTTTTAAGTTTTAAATATAATGTAATTTTATTGAAAATAAAGGTTTTAGAAATACGTTTGATGTGTAATATATATTGATGATGATTAGAAATTAAGTTTTATAATTTTATAATCTTTAACTTTTCTATGTTTTAAATGCAACTACTGTAATACTGTATATATTTTTTATAAATAAACGTTTTATGTACTGTAATCCAAAATTGTTATTATCAGTCTTGAAAATTACTGAAAAGTTAGCGAAAGAAAAAGGTTGCGGTCTCACTAAACGTAGACCAAAGCCGACCAAGCCCAAACAATAACGGCTTTTGCTCAAATGCATATAATTATGTATTAAAATTAGTATATGGTTGCATTATATGACCTATTTTCTTTAAAATGTGTGATTTTAGTATAATTTGACCAAGAGAAGTTACGCTTTTATCCTCTGCAAAATTACCCAAGTCGCCCAACGCCGACCAAACACATACAATGACGGCTTTTGCTCAAATGCATAATTTTATATAAAAATTAGTATTTGGTTGCATTATCGACATTTCGTGAGACCGTTAAAAGTACCATAATTTCATTAATATAGAATTATTCCTCGAATTTATTAACAATTGCAATTTACTATAAATATATGCCAATAATATATATGGTAAATATGGTTTAATTACCTTTATTACCAGTTCTTATCATAAGGTGAATCATTTCCGGTGTATCTGTGGTTATCGGCAGGCTAGCCTACCAAGTCATCTCACGTAGAATTCAAGGTCTGATTTTTATAATGGTAGTATAAGACAACCCCCAATTTTAAGGGGGTGAATTTTTGGATTTTAGGGTCGTCTTATACGTGGAAATATACGGTAATTTTCATTTTATAAATCTGTGCTTGTGTGATTCTGGAATTTCAGCATTAAATATCAGTGTTTGTGGGTTTCTGGAATCTTATCCAGGTTAATTTACTTTCAACCTATGTGTACCTTTCTACACTGCATTATTTTTAATATGGACAGAAGCACTTACTTTCAAATTGTTTTTTTTTAGAAACTGCAGTACTGCTACTAATGAATTCCTATCCACTATTCCTGGAGGAATTTCATCGTCTTGTGGAGGTTCTGCCTTTACAGCCACAGAAGATTCAATCACTGAGGGTAGAACTGCTGGTGCTTGAACTGGAGCCACATTAGAATCTGTAGTTGTTACCACCGAAGTAACATCACTATGTAGTAAAGCTGTATGAGGTGCTGGAGCTGGACTCATCACTGCCGTTTCTGTTAACAATGACTGCTGTGTTGCATATTGTTGTCCTCCCAATTCCATCCCTGCCACCCCATTTATTATGGTTGGGTTGACAGGGGTTAAACTAGCGTACGTGGGTCCATTTGATTCTGCCATGTTTACAACAACAACAAACAACAGCGAAAGAGTAGTCGATGAAAATGTCAAATGCCCGAAATAAAACTTTATTTCATTTACTATCCTTGTTTATATGACAATGTATTTTATGTAAAAATATGTAATTTAAAAAAGATATATAATAATCTTTAATTGTGTCGTCTATACAAAATTTACATGACAAAAATAATGAATATAGATACATTTCCACAGGTGATGGGATAAAAAATTAACTGGTCTCATACCAGCCACTAAAATATCTGCAAAAGAAATAAGCTGTTTTTACGTATTTTGTCAACAATAATAAACAGTATTACATCTATTTGTTGAAGCATCAAAGCATGTATGCATAGTGTGCACATAAATGGTTGTAGTATTGTTTATCTTATATCCCAAAATGAGTAGAAGTGGCAAATATTGTTGGCCAGAACTCGTCAACGTATATACTATATGGTTGTGTGGCTGCCATGAAGACACCTATTTATAATAATATATTCTGATATTGGAATGGGTGAAACAACAATAACAGTAAAAATATGATTTTATGAGTCTATTACATTTAAATCAATATATATTACACCATGTAACACAAAATTTGTCCATGAATTAAAACTATTATAAATATTTTCAAATTCCCTATGGCATAAGTAAAAATGAGCAGTCACTTAGTTCAGACATCGGTTCTGATTTCATGAGATCGATTTATTATTTTTTTTACCACTTTTGATGATTAATTCCAGGGTTTTTCACATCATCTGCTTTGAAATAAAAATATTCTTAAGTATAATTTTAATTGATGTTAACACAATTACATACATATACCAAACGCTCCCCCCCCCCTATACGGGAGGTAGCCAAAAAGACAAAGGCATGGAAACCACTCCCACCCATTCCATTTCCTATATATTCCCCTCCCCTCCACCCTCTCTTTCATCTTGGCACCTCCTGGATGACGGGTCATCCCTGCATCCTGTCCACTGCCCTGGGTCAGAAGCAGTGTCGCAAGGCAGCACATCCACAGCATGTCCACTTCATAAACTCGGCGACACCCCTCTCCGTCCCCCCATGCAGAAAAGGAGAAGACGAGGAGAAATCCCTTCGGGCTGCGTCAATTTTTTCTCATACATACTTCCTCACCCCCCATCCACTCCCCCTCATGCATCACAGCATAATTTATACAAAACCCCTCTCCATTCACCCCTATCTTCTGTCCTCTCCCGTCCTTCCTCCACAGACATTCCTCTCTTTTGTAATGCCCCTTTCACCCCATCCATCCAAACCTAGGACGCCCCCTCACATTCACTCCTTCTACTTCTGCCTTCCACACTTCTTTTACTAATATTTCTTCAATCATTCTTTCCATGTGCCCAAACTATCCTAATACTCATTCATCAACACTATCTCCAGGCCCCGTCTTTGGAAATGAGAATAAAATAGAAACGAGTAAGGTATAATTATGTATTATATGTCAATACACAGACAAGGCACTTCTAAACACTTCCTGCGGATTTTGTCTGGTTCCCGTATCAGCAGCTCTGCATTCTTCTAGTCCATAAGATGGTTTTCCTTGTTTCTATGTGTCACACATGCATTGGTGGGGACATCATGCCTGACGTCGTAACGGTGTTCACGTATTCGTGTATTCAGGTCGCGTGACGTTTCTCCGATGTAAACTTTATCACATCCTGAACACGGAAGACGATAAACACCGGCTTTGGTGCCCGGTGTCCGGTTGTTGTGTATTTCCGTCTTCGTGATGTCTTTTATCGTTCTGCTTGTCTGGCACACTATTTCCAAGTTGGTGGTTCTTAAAAGACGTGTCATGTTGGTGGCAACGTCGCCGGTTGGCAACACGAGACGTCTTGTTGTGCTGTCCTGCTGCCTACGGCTTTCCCGAATCTTAGCGGCCTGCTGTCTGCAATTATCTAAAAGAAATTCTGGAAATTTTAGTGTTAAAAAGGTCTCTTTAATAAACCTGCACTCTTCTTCTAAGTATTTTGCCCTACATATCCTAAATGCCCTAAGGAAAAAGCCTATTACTACTCCTCTTTTGGTCCTTATATCATGGTGGGAGTAGAAATGAATTAAATAATTTTTGTTGGTGGGCTTTCTATACACTTTGAATTCAAGTTGGTTACCGTACTTAAAGATGTGTGTGTCCAGGAAAGGAAGAGAATCGTGGATTTCTTCCTCTAGGGAAAACTGAATGGTGGGCTCCACTTCGTTTAAGGCCGTCTGCAAGCGCTGAAGATTGAAACGCCTGGGTGTGACGAGTAAGATATCGTCCACATATCGCAGCCAGGTCACATGCTCGGGAACGATGTTGGCAAAGGGTCCTGTTTCTAGAAATTCCATGTGTGTGTGGCCATGTCAAATTTCTGGTGGAAGAAACTGTCCTGGAATTTAAAATAATTAAATTCAACACAAAGTTTGATCAAATCGACAAAATGGTTGGGGGGCAGGGGGAAGTCGATTTTCTCCTTCTCGATTCTATCCCTAAGGAGCTGTATTACCTTATCCGAGGGGACACATGTGAAGAGACTTTTCACGTCCAGGCTGGCCAACTTCTTGTTTCTGGCGGAGATATCTCGGATTCTGTCTAGTAGGTCCCCTGAGTGTCTGAGATGAGCTCCACTGATGGTTCCCAGGAGGGGGGACAGATATCTGACCAACGTACCTGCTAATCTGTGGGGGGCACTCTCTATCCCTGATGTTATAGGTCTCATTGGAATATAATTTTTGTGTGTTTTGGGCAGACCATACATCGTAGCTGTGCGTGGGAGATTTGGCAATAAGTGAAGGAGCTTTTTACCTGCATCTGAACTTTTGAGAATTTTTCTTACCTTGTATGCGAAGTTCTTCGTCTCGTAGTGGTGATGGACAGTTCAGACTACGAGAGGAAGATGAAATATCTGCTCAGTGATGATAATGCATATCGTGAAGTCTCCCAGGCAATGAATTCTTTCTTCCAAAGGCGTGTAGGTAGTAAATGGACCTGGAGGGAAAAAAAATAGACTTCACATTAAGAGATTAGAACAAGAGCGTTAGCAATGTTACTGTCATAGATAAAGTAGATATAGGTAGTGACCATAGATGGTAGGTTGCACAGCCAAATTCAATTTCAAAGCTGAGAGGAATAACTACTTTTGAAAAGGAAAATAAGCTTTGAGAAGATTAAGGATAAAAAAGAAGGAATTTTAGTTAGAAATTTAAAACAGATTCGAAGACTGTCGAGACGTTAGAGAATAGAATGCATCTGCTCCATCCTAGAATTTCCCTACACCACTCTCTCCAAAGATTCGAAGCTCTTAATTAAAAAATAACGAGAACACCGTCGAAAGTATAAATTTGAATTTGGTGAATATCATTAAGGAATCGGCAGAGAAAGAATATAAAAGAAAACAAATACTCCAAAGCTACAAACGACCTAATTAAAAGGACAAAGACTATATAGATTAAAAGCAGGAGAGACGAAATGGAGTAGAACTAAACAAGCTTATCAACAAAGGGCAGACTTCCATGAGACGCTCGAAGGACCTGGAGTGGGGGGGGGGTACATAGGCTGGAGGACATCACGATGAAATGCCACATGTCCTGCCTGAACAAGAGGGCCGTCTTCTTCCTGTCTACTTCCTCCATCCCTACCAGGTGGTAACCTGACTTGAGATCCAGCGTGGAGAGCCACTGCACTGCCAGCACGTATAACATGTCGTCGATCTTTGGTAAGGAACAGGGGTCCTTCAAAGTCACTGCATTTAGGTCCAGGTAGTCGACGCAAAAATGCTTGTAAACACCCCTCTCGTAACCAGGACCACCGGCGACGACCATGGCCTCTCAGACTTCTCCATCAAATCCAAAGCGACCATATCTTGCTCATCTCTTTTCGCTATTGGAACTCCTCGGAGGATGCTTGATCAGCGACCTGTCTTTGGTGTTGACGGTGTGACGCACCAACGGCGTACGGCTGACATCCGTCTCCAATGCTGAACATCTCCGAGAATTGAGACAGAAGACGACGCATCGAACTCAGTCAGGCGTGTGGAACTCCTGCTCAGGTAGAGCCTTCCCGGTTGTCCGTCATTCGCAACACTTGTCAGCTGTGGCTGCTTTCCGAAGCTTCCGTGGACTTCTGTTGTCTAGCCCTTTCCTGGTAGCATGCACTGAGCTCTACCTTAGGTCTGGGGGTCTGTTATCTGTGGATTAACTACCTGCTAGGCGTTGTCCGGGAGGATTAAGGGTGCATCTTTAGCATCAGACTCCTGAAGTCGATGACCGCCTCACACTCAATCCATCAGGTAATCCAGGCCCAGATGGTATGGCTCCTCTGTACTGGCTACGTACGCCGGCATCTTTTCCTTCACGCTGCCCACGCCAGTACGAGCCTGCATTGGCCCCTTGAGTGGCATGCAGTGCTCAGTAATACCGCAGAGTGTTCGGTGCCTGAAAGCACCCTCGTGGTCACCAGGGTATTAAAAACTGAGACAATGGTATATGCTAGTTACAATTTATTTAGAGGCCAAGTCATGTTTCAAGTCAATAAAGTTCTGACTATACTCGTTGCATTGAGAAATGGCCGTTAGGGCGGAGCACTGGGAGACCCCCTGTGTTGCCACATATAATTATTTTATAATTTTATTTTATTTTATAATTTCATTTCATTTCATAATTTTATTTTATATTTTTATAATGTTGCCACATATAATCATATTATAATTTTTGTCACACACCACTGAGGTAAAAATCAAAGCAATGTTTTCTATACAAAGGTTTCGTTTCCTCGAGTCATAGACATGGCATATGAGCAAGAGAGAGCGACGTGCCGCTACATCTATTCTCTGCCCCCCCCCCCTCACACTGCATTCAGTGTGAGCCGTGCGAGCCGTGTTATCTGTGGAGATGTGGCACCACCGGGAAATCTCCTAACCCCGCCTTAACGGTCATTTCTCGTTGCGCTGACTATAGGACAAATACTACTACTAGAAGCAATGACAATATATATATATATATATATATATATATATATATATATATATATATATATATATATATATATATAACACATTTTGGTCAAATAAACCTTCAACAATAGTCTAAACTGGTCCTCCCTGTCCACGAACACACACACATATATAATATATATATATACACACATATATTCTCTATTCCGTTGGATCTTGAACCTCCGGTAGATTCTGGTCCGCCAACGGTAATCCTCACCATGTTCTTCGGTCCTGTGCTGATTCCACCTAGGTTGTTTAATGATACTATTCCTCCTTTGTCCAACTCCGCGTCCAGACTGCCCATCCATTTCATTCAATGTCTACCTTTGGATCTTCTTCCAGGCTTCTACCCACCATAACTCGTTTTGGAATTTTATGGTCATACGAGCCACATGCCCAGCCCATCTCAACTTTATTCTATTTATAACTCATGCTATTTTCTCTTGCTTACTTCTCTCAGCTCATATATATATATATATATATATATATATATATATATATATATATATATATATATATATATATATGTGTGTGTGTGTGTGTGTGTGTGTGTGTGTGTGTGTGTGTGTGTGTGTGTGTGTATTTGCAAAAACCACTTGGAGAATAAAATAATTGAATACCGAACGTTTTCGTACATCATCAGGCTTAGTGATTTGTTTTGCATATACATACATACATACACATATATATGTATATACATATTATATATACAATACATGTGTAAATATAACTAAATAAACCATTACATTGACTTAATCAGATGAAACAAATACATAAAAAATATCTATGCCACAATAAATATCAGATATATAACCAAAGTTTCTGTAAACGATACAAATAATAACTCTGCTTTACATCCAGAACATATAAAAATGTAGGACAAGATTTGAGTAATTTTTTCATTTTGTGTACAATGAATCAGCTCCTTGTAATTCATTGTAAAACAACAAGGGGTTCTCCTTCCTTGGGACTTTCCATTTATCCATGTTCTCAGTTCCGGACGAAAGTCGATTTGTTTATCTTAGGGCCAACATGGTTTATTTAAGTTCCACTGTTCTCCCATATCTTTCAATCTCACATATGGGCCTCAAATTTTATACTCACCGCCTGAAACGCGGAAACCTGTACGCTACGAATTTAGGATTTCACCTAATTCATAACACTAACGTAACGTTCAATTTTAACTATTTCTAAAAGTAATAATGTTTCATTTTAATTCACTCTTCACTTTCCCTAGTCTGTATACGAAAAAAGGTAACAACTTATCTTTTTCACAGTGTTATTCAACAATAAGAAAAGGAGAAACCATCGTCACAAGGAGGGAGTGAGGCGGAGAGAGAGAACACATCTTTACCTCTGGAGAGGTGGTTGGTTCCAATATGTTTTCCACATTATAGCATGCGCTATTTTTTGTTATTATCTGGCAGTGTTTTCAGTTAACTAAGCGGTGTTTTCTTTTAAGATTTAATAAACTTTTCCGATAGAACTATAAAAATTACACAATTCACAAACGCACACACGAAATATAGAATTCCTCACACTTCTTGAATTTTTATATTTTCTCAAATTCCTCCATGAAACATTACCAAGAGTTGTTTATTATTCTGGTTGCTTTTATAAATTTTCTTTATGTATTAACTAATTTTCCTGCACAACTTTTGTCATTATCCCAGACTGAAACACAAGAAAGCAAGGGCGTCACTACAGGTTGTCCTGATGTTGCTGGCTCAAATGATATTTTTTGCTCCTTCACACTTTCATATATGCTACCATGTTTGGTACTCAAATGTTTAATTAGATTTGATGTATTCTGTGAGTGCTGGTAAACTGCACCGCAGATTAGGCATTTTGCCTTACTAGGTGAATTATAAACCCTTTCAAAATATTCCCATATCATACTACTACTGCGAGGACACTTTGTTTGCCCTGGTGTTGCTGGTTCAAACGAGACATTTTGCTCTCTCGCACTCTCATATGAACTACTACTGTGTTTGGTATTCAAATGCTTAATGAGGTTTGATGTGTTCTGCGAGTGTTGGTAAACTGTACCGCAAATTAGGCATTTTGCCTTACCTGGTGAATTAGCAACCTTTTCAAAGTGTTCCCATATGCCACTGCTGCGAGGATGCTTTGGTTGTTCTGATGTTGCTAATTCAATTGGAAGTTTTGGCTCCACACTCGCAAGTAAACTACCATGTTTGGTACTCAAATGCTTAATCAGATTTGATGTGTTTTGTGAGTGTTGGTAAACTGTACCGCAAATTATGCATTTTGCCTTACCTGGTGAACTAAGAACTCTGTCAAAGTATTCCCATACCATGCTACTACTTCGAGGACTCTTTGTTTGATCGGTAGTTGTTGGTTTAAGCGAGATATTTTGATCTTTCGCACTCTCATATAAACCTTTGTGTTTGGTATTCAAATGCTTAATCAGATTTGATGTGTTTTGTGAGTGTTGGTAGACTACACCGCATATTAGGCATTTTGCTTTACCTGGTGAATTAGAAACTTTTTCAAAGTGTTCCCATATCATGCTAATGCTGCGAGGACTCTTTGTTTGACCGGAAATTGTTGGTTTAAAAGAGAGATTTTGCTCCGCACTCTCATGTGAACTACCGTGTTGAGTACTCAAATGCTTAATCAGATTTGTTGTGTTCCGTGAGTGCTGGTAAACTACACCGCAAATTAAACATTTTGCTTTACCTGGTGAATTGGCAACTTTTTCAAAATGTTCCCATATCAAACTACTGCTCGGATCCATTGTTTGTCCTGATGCTGCCGGTTTAATTGAGATATTTTGCTCCGCACTCCCATGTGAACCAACGTGTTTAGTACACAAATGCTTAATTAAATTTGATGTGTTCTGTGAATGTTGGTAAACCGCACCGCAAATTAGGCATTTTGCTTTATCTGGTGAATCAGCAACTTTTTCAAAGTGTTTCCATATCACGCTACTGCTGCGAGGACGCTTTGATTGTTCTGATGATGCTGGTTCAAATGAGATAGCTTGCTCCTTCGCACTCTCATACGAACTACCATGTTCGGCACTCAAATGGTTAATCAGGTCTGATGAGTTCTGAGAGTAGTGGTATACTGCACCGCAAATTAGGCATTTTGCATTACCTGGTGAATCAGCAACCTTTTCAAAATTTTCCCATATCACGCTACTGCTACGGGGACGCTTGGATTCTATTCTGTCCTCATTCATGCTGCTGTGATTTCGTCAGTCTGAAATAATGGAATAAAATGCATTACCAAGTTGTAGGCACACACTATTTAGCTTTATCTGCCCTAACAGGAGCCATGTTCTCAGTCTTCTCTACTGCCTGCTGTCCAAGATTCGTGCTATATTCATCATTTGGCAAATAATTCAGAAAAACATTAGCAGAAATGTCATACCTGGATTTGTATTTTGTATGGAGCCTTCGAGTGTCAGTGAGTGAGGCACCAAGGTCCTTATCCAGTCATGTTGTCACAACCTGCACTACATGCCTACAGGCGAAGTGCGCATGGACTCTGTGGCATTAAAGAAAACGTTCAAACATAGACTTGTGTTATCTTTTACACTATATAACTGTTTACTATAGGAATCTGTTGTAATCGTTAAAGTATGCTATTTTTGAAAAATAATCGATTACAATTTTTTCAAAGTAATCGAATTTATCGATTACAAATAATCGATTACGTTCACACGACTGGCTTCTTAGCAATAAAAAATGTAAACATTTCCTTATTATTTTTCAGCTTGCGTCTAGGAAGCTGGTTTATCCCACACACGATTACTGTAACCAAAATCACGTGCATTGCTGAAATTGTGCATTTTTTCTTGCATGAGCAGTCTCTGCACTCTACTGTTGACATGAGTCAATATATAGAAATTATGAAAAGTACCCTGATACCCTGGAAGGGGTCGTGGAATATGGTGGAAATAAAATGTTATCTACCTTTAGATTTGCCTCGCTTTCGTTATTTTCACCTAACCTAAACAATTTGAATTCCACACATGACATAGATGATAAGACCATGGATCCCAGTTATACATCACAATATTTAAGGATGTATCCAGTGAAAGATTTCGAGTGGGAGGTTGGTAAATGATTAGTTGTGATACTTTGTTTTTTAGTTATCTGAGTTTATTTTCCTCTCTTAGATAATGAAAGCATGCTTCTTTGGTGGGCATTGTTTTCTCATGTTTACTTACATTATTACTGTCCTTATTTGACACTGAAGTATGTTATTTACAATTTCAAGATATTTGAATTTGACATTTTACAGATCAATGACTGGTCCAAGTTAATTCAGACAAGGACTACCTTTACAAGTTCGATGGCACATGCTCAAACCCATTCCAAAATACAGTTCAAACAGTCCAACACACCACCATTGTGTACTATAATTAGGGTACTGACTGTGAATCAGCTGCAAACCAATACATGTTGCAATGCACCTCTGCCTACAATCTGGAAAGTGTGTGGTGGGTGATTTGGGGATGTGCTGCTTTCCCACATGTACAGAAGTCCAAGAAATGTATGATTAAATTTAAGAAAACCTAACAAATATTTGGTATCCAAGAATATAAAATATTTCTTTAAAATCAGCAAGAATTTGTAAACAGTTGTCATTGTTATGATGCATTTCTTGAGTTTCAAAACTAAGCAATTATTTATTATAACAAAATACTTTTTCAAAGACTTCCCTCATATAAAGGAGGCAGCCAACCATGGCATGCACCCACTCCCATCCATCTCCCAATTGTTTCCCTTTGATCTTAGCTAGATAATACTTTCAGTTACACACTCCAACAACTTAACCCAATGACCCTACCTATTTAACAATTCATCCTAAATCTGTATCTTACCAAACTTATCCTGAACCTAACCTAGCTCTGACCAGACCCATGCCAAACCTAACTTTAACTCTGACCAGACCTATCCTAAACCTAACCTAGCTCTGACCAGATCTATCTCAAACCTAACCTAACTATTACCAAATACATCCTAAACCTAACCTAACTATTACCAAATGCATCCTAAACCTAACCTGTCTCTGACCAGACCTATCCTAAAGCTAACTTAGCTTTCAATAGACCTAACTTAAACCTGAACCAAATCTAATGTAGACCTTATTTAACGCAACTTACTATGAGCATATCACTACTTTAATAATTTCACAATTGCTGTGTAGTTTTCTGAAGCCTTAGGACAGGTTATGCAAGGCAAGCCATGGCAAGACTTGGCTATGCCAAGCTAGGGAATGCAAGGAAAGGCAAGAAAAAATAAAACAAGGATTTGCCAGGCTAAGCTTGGCTACATCTGCTTGATCATCAATACACATACAACACAGCACCCTACAGTTCACATAGTAGTATTCTTTGTCTTTGTTTTCATCAACCCCAGAGGCTACACCCCTAAACTTCATCTACTCAGCTCACTAACAAACCATATACTGGTAAGTGACCAGAATGTGCATCATCCAGTCTGACTTAGCATGCAAACAGCAGGCCAGAGAGGATAATTAATGCTAGAACAATTCCTTAACTCAAACAAATTAAACTCTATCAATCACTCCATTAGGTAACTCCTTCAAAATAACCAACAAACAATATTCCTATACATAACATTGTGCCTTCCATCTTTACAAACACAAATGACATTGGGAATCCTATATGACCTCCCTTCAGACCAGCACTCAATAATGGTTACTACAGAACTAGAAGGAATAAATACAACAAATGCACACAAGAGTATTTATAAACTACAAACAAACAAATTGGCCAGAGTACACAGTGGATATAGAGAAATATGTAGTGATTTTTTATATAAAACAGTTCCCATCTATATATAGAGTTGTTGAAGAGATAACAGCAATTTGTAAAACAACCAAAAGATACATTCAAAAAGGATAACAGAAAAAATTCAATCCTAACTATACTCAAGAGATAGCCACCCTAAAATAAAATGAGAAATAAAAAGCAGCCAAGATAAACTGAACAAGAAAAAGAACAATACAACAATTAGATGTTATCACAAATCTAATGAATAAGAAGAAATAGAATTGGGGAAAAACAGATATAATAAAGAAAAAAATATATATGTATATATATATATATATTTATATATATTTATATTTATATTCAGAACCTTTCTTTAGGCTTTATTCAACCAAAAAACCTTAGTACAGTCTGAAAACAATATAAGAAAATATACTCATTTTATCTAGGTTAACAAGTACAATTAGTTTTATACAACCCAGATCTCCACATTCTCCCCTCCCATGAAGAATCAATGCTCTATATAGTGAAGAGGCTTGTGCCGTTTCCACATAGATCAATGCAGTTGTTCAGAATCAGTATGTGTAGGAGTGGAGGGTTCATCCCTACATTGGAGACTAGCTGGAGCACCAGATACCCAGGCCAGAAGAGCATCAACTTTCATATCTCCTTCCTTGATGAATATACTCTGATCACCTA
Organism: Oratosquilla oratoria; assembly: GCF_046742065.1. NCBI lineage: Eukaryota > Metazoa > Arthropoda > Malacostraca > Stomatopoda > Squillidae > Oratosquilla > Oratosquilla oratoria. Next base: position 173,825 of record NW_027467563.1, read on the forward strand.
CAGTGTCCCTGTCTAGGGTATTGGCTGCATATTATTGTGGCAGCTGATACTTTAGGGTCTATATGGGGTGCCCCTACAGACCAGAGCCACACATCATTTTGTCTGTGATAGAGGAAATCTCTGTTCATAGAGAAATGATGATACTTTATTATACTGCAACTGTCCCTCCATTATGCTGTCCCCCCACCCCTTGTTACTGTCCTGTACCATTTCTCTGAATATTCATTTCCTTTCTTTGCCTAACCCTGTGGTGGGGGAAAAGAATACTGCCACCAAGCCTCCCCACTTCAGTCGTATGAGGCAACAAAAAAAACGGGATGGGCATAGGACAAGGCATCCTTCTCCCTGTAGCCCCAAAAGGGACATTCCTAAAAAAAAGTTAAGGCATAAGAGGGTCTAGGAGTTTTCCAACCAGTACCCTAAGGTTTGGGTCTTTTAATGTGCATGGATGTGGTATAGATGAGAGTAAAAGGAAAGAGACAGGCAGTGTATTTGTGAGAAGATGGATATATTGACATTGAGTGAAATTAAGTTGAAAGGGAGGGGCCAGTGTGAGTTTGGGAGTGTGGTTGTGAGGTTCCTCAGGAGTGAAGAGAGGACGAGGGAGAGAAGGGGCAGCTATACTAGTAAGTGAAGAGATAGGTAAGTGTGTGGTGGAGTGGAAGGAGGTTTCTTCAAGGTTAATGTGGATGAAGGTGAAACTGGGAAGGGAGATGGTGGGTTTCTGTAACTGCATATGGGCCTAATAGAAGAGTGTTGAGGAAACAAAGGCTTTTTGGATGTATTTAAATGAATGCATAGAGGTATTAGGGAGAAATGTCAATGTAGTTGTATTGGGAGACCTTAATGCTAGGGTAGGAAATGAACCAATAGACGGAGTGGTTGAGAAGTGTTGCGTTCAAGGAAAAAATCGTAGTAGAGAGTTGATGGTAGAGATGTGTCTAGAGAGTTGATCATAGCAAATACAGTGTTTCGGAAGAAAGTCAAACATAAGTACACATGGGAGAGGGTGGTAGATGGAAGGATGGTAGAACGTTAATGGGCTATATAGTGGTAACCAGGAGAAGAGTAGGAAGAGTTAAGGATGCACATGTTCTAAGGAAAGAGAGTGGAGGAATATCAGATAATTTTTTTGGTGGATGCTAAGTTGAGAGTGGAGGATAGATGGATAAAGAGGGAAAGGACAGAAGGTAGGAAGGTGCTTAAAGTGAACTGCTTAAATGAGAAAGAAAAGGGGTAAAAGAAGTAGCTGAGAGAGTGGGAGGGAGTGAAGGATTGGAGTGGAGGAATGAGGATGGTTCAAGGAGGGAGTCTCAAAGTGTGCAAAGATGGTGTGTGGAACAAGGAGGATGGGAGGAAATAGAAGGAAGGGTAGTGATTGGTGGGGTGAGGAAACAAGATTGTAGAGGAGAAGCAATCTTTCACAGATTGATTACAAAATAGGACAAAGGAATCATATGAGAGGTACAAAGAAAAGAGAAGTAAAACATAAGATTAAGGAGGCAAAGAGGAGAGCAAATGTGAAATGGGGTAAGAGTATGACAGAAAATTATGAAAATAATAAAAGAAAAATTGGAAAGAAATTAAGAGAGGAAGAGGAGTCAAATCAAGTAGAGAAGAGGTAAAAGGTGCAGATGGAGAGATGATAATGGAAGAGAAGGCAATAAGAGGAAGATGGGTAGAGTATTTTAGGGAGTTGCTAAATGTGAAGGATAGGGAGAGAAAACATAGGTGCAATGGGAAGCACTAAGTAAATGACCGTAATGAGTGAGGAAAATGGAGGAGAAATATGGTAGGATGAAGTGAAAGCAGTTGTTAAGATGATGAGAGCAGGTAAGACACCTGGTCTGGATGGATGCCATGCAGAATGTCTGAAAAAAGGAGGTACAGTGATGATGGACTGGCTGGTGAGGTTATTTAATATTTGTTTAAGAGAGAGTAGAGTGCCGGAGGACTGGAGGAGTGCCTGTATAGTTCCACTTTACAAAGGAAAAGGGGAAAAGTGTGAGTGTAGTAGTTTCAGAGGGATCAGTTTGTTAAGTGTAGTTGGGAAGGTTTATGGGAGGGTTTTGATTGAGAGGATTAGGAGAGGAACAGAGGGAGTAATTGGTGAGGAACAGTGTGGGTTTAGGATAGGTAGAGGGTGCATGTATCAGATTTTTGTGGTAAGGCATATATGTGAGAAAGCTATAAGAAAAGTTAAGGATATTTTGGGGGGGCTTTTATGGATCTAGAAAAGGTTTATGACAGGAAAGACAGGAGGGTACTGTGGGAGGTATTGCAGATATATGGGATAGGGGGAAAGCTGTTGAGAGCAGTCGAGTTTTTACGAGAGTAGTGGAGTATGTGTTAGGATTAGAAATTGAGAGAGTAAGTGGTTTGATGTAAAGGTGGGACTTTGTCAGGGATGTATTATGTCACCCTGGCTGTTCAATTTATACATGGATGGAGTGGTGCAAGAGGTAAATGCAAGGGTTGTGGGTCATGGATTGGAGATGACCAAAGAAAATGGAGAAGAGTAGGAGATAAACCAGTTGTTTTGCTGATGACACTGTGCTTGTGGCAGGATCAGAGGAGGGATTGAGGAAGTTAGTGACAGAGTTTGGGAAGATGTGCAAAAGAAGTTGAAAATAAATGTGGGTAAAAGTAAGGTAATGAGATGTACAAGGGGAGAAAGTGGCAGTAAACTGGAAATGAGTATTAAGGGAGAGAAATTGGAGGAAGTGGATAGTTTTAGATACTTGGGTGTGAATGTGGCAGGAAAGGGAGTGGGGGTGGAGGTAGAATGTAGATTGAGAGAAACAAGTAAATGCCTTGGTGGATTAAAAAGTGTAATGAGAAATAGAGATTTGGGAATGGACGCTAAGAGGAGATTGTATGAAGGAGTGATTGTGCTGACAGCACTGGATTGTGCAGAAACATAGAACATAAGAGAGGAGTTTGAATGTGAGATGAGGTGCCGGAGAAATATGATAGGAGTTATTATGCTGGATAGAATGAGAAATGAGGAGGTGAGGAGGAAAACAGGGTTGAAAGGGAGTTGGGAGATAAGGTTGATGAAAGAGCATTAGGATGGTTTTGACACATGGAAAGAATGAGTGAAGAAAAACTAGTGAAAGAGGTGTGGAAGGCAGAGAAGGAAGGAGTGAACATGTGGGGGTGACCAAGGATGAGATGGATGGATGGGGTAAAATGGGTATTGGGAAAGAGGGGAATGTCTGTTGAGGAAGGAAGAGAGAAGACAGAAGATAGGGGTGAGTGGAGAAAGGTTGTGTATGGATGATGCTGTGATGCGCGAAAGGGAGTGGGTGGGGGATGGGGGAGAGGAAGTATGTGTGAATAATAATTTGGTGCAGTCTGAAGGGATTTCTTCTCGTCATCTCTTTTTCTGCATGAGGGGATGGAAAGGGGTGGTGTTGCCGATTTGATGAAGTGGCATTGCTGTGGATATGCTGTGTCTTGCAATACTGCTTCTGACCTAGAGCACTGGGCAAGATGAATGGATGACCCATTATCTAGGAGGTGCCAAGATAGGAGGGAGGGAAGGGGGTGGAAGGTAGTGGAGTATGTTGGGGATGGAATGGGTGGGAGTGGTTTTTATGCCTTTGTTTTTTGGCTCCCCTTCTTGTAGAGGGGGGGGGGAGAGCCTTATATGTATGTATGTATGTACCTACAGTATTGGAAAGTATTCATCTCAGATGAATCGGCAGTAGGCTCTGGAAGAACCTTCACCGAACCTGTGTCTGTATAAGGACTTTTCAGCAGAATGAGCAGTTTCAGATATTACAGCAGCACAGCTCCCATCATCGGTGCAAACAGGCTCAGGTGTTGTAGCAGCACTTACACCAGAGACAGTAAAATGAGAATAAGACTCCAAGGTCTTCTGAGTAACATCAAAAGCCCTGGCTTGATCAGCAGCCATACAGTAGGCTATTTAGGTCCAAAGTTTTGTTTTCAAGCAATCGTTGCCTGATTGTATGAGAGAGCAAACAAGTGATGAAAGAATCCTGTATGTAGTCATTCCGATTTTGTGAAGCAGTAACAGCCTTAAAGTTACAATCCTTGCTGAGCAGCTGAAGCTCTTGTAGATACTCATCTATTGTCTCCCCTTCATGCTGCCTACGAGTAGCCAATACATGTCTTGCGAACACCTAATTTTTGGGCTTGACATAGAGGTCTTTGAGAAGATTTATAGCTGAATCATAGGTAGCACACTGCAATATAACCATATATGGTTGGAGAAACAAAATTGATAAATGTATTCAGCTTGTTAGGATTAAGGCTTGTGATGGATTCCAGGAATGCAGAGAAAGCATGATTCCAGTGATTCCATTCTTGTGCACCAGTAGGTGAGTTGGTCTATTGGGTCTCAGGAACTTGTCCATCTTCAGATCAGATGCAGCTTTTTGGTTGATTAAATTGAGTTATTTTCAAAGAATACTTAGAACCTTTCTTTAGGCTTTATTCAACCAAAAAATCATTAGCACAGCCTGAGAACAAAACAGAAAACAATATAAGAAAATATACTCATTTTAACTAGGTTAGCAAGTATGGATCACATGAAGAATCATCACCCCAGACTTCGACAGGGTGACAATTCTTCATGTGGGCCATCCTAGGGTGACACTTTTTCATGTGGGTCATCCTGGGTTTACGATTCTTTGGTTGTTTAAGTTGATGAAAGTAAGCATAACCCCCATTCAACATAACCTAACCTAGCCTAATCTAACCCAACCTAACCTAACCCAGCTTAACCTAACCTAGCCTAACCTAACTCAGCCTGACTTAACCTAATCTTTACTCCACTGTTGATATTTGGCATACTGAGGTGACAATTCTTCAGGTGGGATCTTATTGGGTGACGATTCTTCATGTGGGCATTCTAGGGTGACAATTCTTCATGTGACCTGAAAGTACTATTAGATTTATAAAGTCCAGATCTCTACAATATATATCAATCAAATCAGCCATCCTGAGTCCACTGCTAAATAAAGGCCTCCTTCATAGCACTCCATGATTCACATGACCATGCCAATCTCTGCTATGTCACTCCTGCAAACTGGTTTCCCCCTTCCATGCTTCCTATCTCAAAGTGTCCACTCAGTAACACACTTGTTCCTTCACTCATCAGTCGTTCACGATAACTTACTTGCACAATTCCACTTCCTCTCTTTTACCGCCTCCACAATATCTTTCCCTCCAGCCTGCACTCTCACCCAGTTTACTCTCTTTTAGTTTCTCTGCGTTATTCCCACCATTGATCCCTCCATTGTTCTCATTACATTCCTTAGCTTTGTCTCCATTGCTTTCATCAGTTTCCAAGTCTCACACAAGTAGATTATTGCTGGCAGAATGCACTGATTATAAACTTTACTTTTCAAACACGAAGGTAGAGAACCTCTCCTCTCAAGATTTGATTATATTTACCAAACACTTTCCAACCAATTGTTATACGTCTTTTTATTTCATTGTCATGATCTTTGGTCACTTTCACCATCTGACCTAAATGACTATACCCTTCAACTTCGAGACTTTCACTGTTGATTATAATTTCTTTACTTTGAACTTTCGTATTGAACATTGCTTTGGTTTTACTCTTATTCATTTTTAAACCTTTGAGACTTTCCTTGTTTAGGTCACTCAGCATATCTTGGAAAGTCTTCTGTTTCTGAAATAAGAATAATACATACATACGTAAGAATAAAGTCATCTGCAAATCTTAGGTGGTTCAAATATTCGCCATTAATCTTTAAACCTTTCTCTTTCCAACTCAACCTTCTGAAAATCTCTTCCAAACAAGCTGTAGATAGTTTGGTGAAATGGTATCGCCTTGCCGTACCCTTTCTCGATCTTGATATTTTCCGTACCTTTATGTAGTCGAATTATAGTGATACCTTTCACATAAATCTTTTCTAGCACCCTTATGATTTGTTTGTACCCTGCCTGCATAATGAGTTTAGTATTGCTATTTGTTCTGAGTCAAAGGCCTTTTTTAAAATCTACAAATCTAAACAGAGCGGTATATTATATTCTGTCATTTTTTCAATTAGTTTGTTCATTGCCTGCAAATGGTCTAGAGTTGAACATCCATTCTTTAAGCCTACCTGTTCTCTTGGTTGGTTTCCATCTAAAACTTGACTTAGTCTATTTGTAAGGATCTTGGGGAATATATTATATACATTTGGTAGCAAGCTAATTGGTTGATAGTTACTAAGGTCCTTCTGGTCTTCTTTTTTATGAACAAAGTCACTATAACATTGCACCACACTTCAGGAATGCTTTCTTGACGTAAACACTGGGTGCAACTGAGCTAACTTGATATGAACTTCTTTCCCTCTGTCTTTCAAAAAAATTATCGATATACCATCTTCCCCAGGTGCTTATCCTCATTTCATATTTTTAGAACAAATTCTACTTTGTAATCTCTGGTACAGTACTAATGTCTACAGATGAATTTACTGACTCAACTACAGTCTTTGATGAGTAAAGCTCATGGCAAAATTCTTCTACTCCTTTTACCATTTTGTCTCTGCATTTAATGATTTCTCCATTTCTATCTTTCAAACATATCATTTGCTGTCTTCATAAAGCATGTCTGCGCTGAATTCCTTTAATACTTTTATCTTTCTGAACGGTTTCCTCTATTTCATCCATGTTTCTCTTTCTTTTCTCTGACCTCTGCCTTTTATTGATAAGCTTGTTTAGTCCTACTCTTTCTATTTCTTCTCTCTTGTTTTTAATCTGTAGGCTCCCTCTTATTTTAATTAGGTCATTTGTAGGTTTGGAGTATCTGTTTTCTATAGTACTTTTTGTACTTCCAGGTTTCTGTAGATTCCCTAATGATATTCATTAAATTCAAGTTCATACCTTTGATGATGTCTTCATGAATTTGTAGAGCTTCAGATCTATTTTTAATTTCTAACTGAAATTTCTTCTTATCTTAATCTTTGAAAGGCTGATTTTCTTTTTTAAAACTAGTTTATTTCCCTTGGGTCTAAAAATGAATTTAGCAATGCAACATACCGTTCTATGGACACTACCTATGTTTACTTTATTTATGAACATAACACTGCTAACACTTGCTCTCATCTTCTAATAGGAAGTCTACTTCATTATTTGTTTTTCCATTTGGACTTCTCCAGGTCCATTTATGACCTACATGTGTTTGGAAGAAAGTGTTCATTATCCTCATTTTGTAATTCTCTGCAAAATTGAATAACATGTTGCCTCTGTCATTTCTTTCACCTACTCCAAACTTCCCAACGTGTACTTACTTTTTCTTGATCCATTACCTGACTTAAATCATCATAGAAGGACTCAGTTTCATTGTATGAACTCTGTGAAGTTGGTGCATAAACCTGAACTACTTTTAGAGTGTACCTTTTACATAGCCTAATCACAATTTAAGCTACCCTGTCTGATAAACTACTGAACTTGACTTCCTTACTAGCTGCCTCTTGGTTGATCAAGAATCCTACTCCACTAGATCTTTCTTTGTCCTTACCTCTATAGTAGAACAGGTGGTGACCATCTTGTAATTGTATAATTTTTTCTTCCGCTCTTTGGACTTAGCTTAGTCCTATGATGTACCACTTGATGTTATCTAGTTCTTCCATTAAACTCTCTAGCCTGTGGTCTTCTGAGAAAGTTCTTACATTGTAAATATAGATCTTAATTTTCTTTATGTTGTTTAATGTCCAAGACTTTGATCTGCTTGGACAGTGCTTATTTGCAATCAGTGGCGCACTGCCTGTAAGCACATGAGGCAATGCAGTTGGACCTTTAGGAAATGATGATCCAGCAGGAACACCCTGTTTTGTTTTGGTTGTACTGTTCATGGTTGGTATGAAGGGGTTTTGGCAGTAATCTCACCTCTTTGCTGACTGGTTTCTGGTGAGATATTTCTCTGGTGTCACCTTATTCATTATATTCAGTGAATCCCTATATGGGGTGGCCAATGTTCCACACTGTCATTATGACTATACAAGAATTTAAGATCAAACTGGATGCTGAAAGATACAAAAGCAGGTTACTATGATCATAGCTCTCTTCCCATAAGATACTAGGTAAATACAAAAATGGCCTAAAAGGGGGGAATGGAATAAAACCATGTGTTGATCATGAGCTACCACATGTTCAAAAATATATATTTAGCTTTGTGGTTGGGATGGTGGCAGCAAAACACAAGAACCATCTTGTGATTACTAATCAAAACAATCCAAATTAAAGTAGGATTTCCCAATCAATATTGTATAGATATGTTTGAATAATTGTCATCTCATCCATGGTGCTCAGGATTAGACACAATTTTATCTTGCCCATCCATTCATTAATAGAATAATCTATCGTAGTTACCAAGTGTGGCAATACAATATTATGCCATGCTGGTTTCTTTACCACCTTGTCATTCCCTGCTTGTGTGACTGGCTCCTCTCCTGTGGTCTGGGAAAATACAGGGTTGCCTCTCCTCAGGGTACTGGGAATTCTGGTCATTATGAACATTGTACAGATATCCTTAACATTTATTAATTGGTTGCTAGAAATATATTTTGAAAAATCTAACTGCAGTTGGAAAGGTGTTGAGGATGATTAAAACATAGCTTTGTTTTTTTCATTGTTTACTTTTATTGATTTAATTATTTATATATTTACCTATTTATTTATATATACATGAATAATTTGATAAATAAAAGTAAACAATGTATAATAAAAAAAAAATATGATTACCTGGGAGCTGTTGTTTCCACCAAGAGAGACCAAGGGGAAGAGATTGATTGATAACTCATTTACTCACATTTCAGAAGCTTTTCTACAACCTGGATGAAGATAAGTCCCTAGAAGTACAACAGAAATTTCTTGAGCAAACCCTTTACCATCCAATTGCTGTTGAATATCCACCAACTGCTGCATACACACGATTGTTCTTGAAAACACTTATATCAAAGGTGAGATATCTTGTGAAAGTAGAGTACAACTAGTTCATAATCTTGTAATTTGTGAATACTCTTCCAAAAACTGAATGTGTATGATTAAAATATTATCTTCAATTTTGATTTCTATATCTTATGAAAGATTCTTCTTTTGGCTGCTTCCATTAGGGGTCACTACAAGGGATCACTCATCTCTGCCATACTCTATTTTCTGGATCTTTTCTTACATTTACCACATGCATATCCTTCTTCACTACATCTATAACTTTTCAGGGGCCAATGACAGGTACCTGCATGTGATGATTCTACAAGATGGACAGCAAAACTGCCCATTTCAAAACCTGTCAAACACCTTAGGAGGTGTACCCTGAGGGGCTGACACTTGATATCTGGACTGGGCCCAAGATATCTCTATCAACTTAACCTATATTTTTTACACTTTTTCACATTTAAGGAACTGACAATTGATGACTGCTTTCCTCTTACTACCAATTTTAGCCAGTGACAGAAACAGTCCCACACTGATATAACATAGACAGCAGTCCAAACTTTCTTCCCAAAGGTCTCTGTGGGAGGTTTTGAGGACTGTTGTCAGCCTTATTTGGGCTGTGGGTTTTCCACCTAGTGAAACTTAAAGTAACAACTGATTAAATGATTGAAAAAAGCATTTGATAGAGGATTTCACAAAAGATGTGGAAGTTAGAAAACATAGGCCTTAAAGAGAATACACTGAAATGGATAAAAGACTTTTTAATTAATAGATGTATGAGAACAGTAGTGAAAGATGAAAATTTGAACTGAAAAAGAGTGACTAGTGGTGTACCACAGGGCTCATTTCTGACACCTGTAATGTTCTGTATATAAATGATATTAGTGGAATAGATCTTCATTTTCTTCATGCTATTTAACCCCTTCACTCTGGGCCAAAATCTCGCGGGCAGCATTCGCTGCCAGACGTGCGATGTTGCGTCATAATACTCGCATTATAAAAAATAAAGTCACCGCTGTATTGCTTGTTCTCTCTTTCACCTGTGAATTTTGATAACCATAGAAAATATGATGAAGCCAGTTTACAGAGTATGGGGGTCACGCAGGTACAACTACAATAAATATAATCAAGATGCCGACATCGGCATCCTCGCGTACCCACTTGCTCCTCATGATGCCTATGTAGGTGTCATCGTATCGAAGGGGTTAATGTCCAAGACTTGGATCTGCTTGGACAGTGCTTACTCACATTTGGTGGCACACTGCTCTTAAGCACATGAGGCAATGCGGTTGGACCTTTAGGAGACGATGATCCAACAGGAATGCCCGGTTTTGTTTTGGTTGTGCTATTCATAACTGCTATGAAGTGGATCTGGCAGTAATCTCACCTCCCTGCCAACTGGTTTCTGGCGAGATATTTCTCTGGTGTCACCTTATATTTGGTGAATCCCTATGTCTATAGGGTGCCCAATGGCCCATGCCATCATTATGACGGTACCCCATATATCTACAGTATGAGGAATTTCCTTGTTTGTCATCAGGGATGTGCCAATTAGCAGTGGGTCCTGTGACTGTGTGTTTGAGCTGCTCTTTCTCTTAGCTTTATTACAAAACCTGTTTGATATGGGTGCCCCTGCAGAAATTTCCTCTCTATCGACATAGCTTTTGCAATCATTAAGATTATCAAGCCTATCCACCATGTCAAGGTGTAAGAACTCTTTAAGAAGACCACAGGTTGGAGAATTTAATGGAAGAACTAGACAACATCAAGTGGGACATCGTAGGACTGAGTGAAGTCCGAAGAATGAAAGAAAAGTTGATAAGTTGATGCAATTACAAGATGGTCACCACCTGTGCTACTATAGAGGTAAGGACAAAGATCTAGTGGACTAGGATTCTTGATAAACTGAGAAGTTGCTGGTAACATAGTCAAGTTCAATACAGGTAGTCGTCGACTTACGACCGAGTTCAGTTCCGACAGACAGGTCGTAAGCCGATCTGGATGCAAGTTGTTCTTTATATACAGTATATATTACCCTTTATATATATATATATATATATATATATATATATATATATATATATATATTATATATATATATATATATATATATATATATATATATATATATATTGCAAAAACAATCACAATAACGCGTGACGAAAAGATATTGCAGAAACCACAGGGAAATTAAAGTTGGAATACTGAACCTTTTCGTCTATTACTCTGAGGACGTAATAGACGAAAACGTTCAGCATTCCGACTTTAATTTCCCTGTGGTTTCTGCAATATATATATATATATGTATATGTTACCCTTTAAATATTATTTTTGTTACTGTATATATATATTGTATATTATATTTAGCATACTGAAATAATCTTAGCATCTTTGAACTATGTTGTATAGTATTTTTTAACCTTTTTATAATTTTATCTGATTTTCTTTGGGAAACGTAGCCTAGGCCTAAGCATACTGAATAAAATCCTATCATCTTTGACCTATGATAATTAATACTGTATTTTTTAGCCTTTTTATTATTTTACCATCGGACTTTCTTTAGGAAACGTATGCATACTGAATAAAATCTTATTATCTTTGAGCTACATTGTTTAATATTCATTAACTTTTTTATAATTTTCGTTAGGAAATGTAGCCTAGGCCTATGCATACTGAATAAAGTCCTGTCATCTTTGACCTACAAATACTTTTTTGTTGGTTACATGAAAATCATTGCAAGGCAAAATTAGGAAAAAAATTATTTCAAAAGACATTCTTTTTGTTTACGTACCGAAAATATTATACTAGGCATAAACAAAGTTTACTGTTACATTTTATTAATCGCAAAACATAAAAATACAAAATGCCGTACCGAACATACTGTTATCGACAACAGACTAGGCATAAAAAAGTTTTACTGTTACATTTTATTAATTGCAAAACATGTAAGAATACAAAATGCAAGGCAAAATTAGGATTTTATTTTATTTCAAAACACATTGTTTTCGTTTACGTACTGTACCGAACATATTGTTATTGACAACAAACTAGCCTAGGCATAAAAAAGTTTTACTGTTACATTTTATTAATTGCAAAACATATAAAATACAAAAATACAAAATGCGATGCAAAATTAGGAAACGTTTTTCTTAAAACAAACAAAATGAAAGAAAATTTAGCTGGCTGGGATGCTGATGCTGCCAGCAGCCTGCCAAAACTATCATACTCGCGTCTCGTGGTGTGCGGAGTAATTGTACTGCACTGCCAGGCATAACATTGCAATTCTATTACTCTATTAAATGTTAAATATTATTGCACTATCTCGTGGTCATAAAGTCGATCAGTTGTAAGTTGCATAGATCATAAGTCGACAACTACCTGTAGTTTATCAGATAGGGTAGCTTGGATTGTGATTAGGCTGTGTAAAAGATACACTCTAAAAATAGTTAAGGTTTATGCACCAACTTCACAGAGTTCAGATGATGAAATTGAGCCCTTCTATGAAGATTTAAGTCTGGTAATGGATAAAAAAAAAAGTAAATACATGTTGATAATAGGAGACTTTAATGCTAAAGTGGGGAAAAAGATGGGAGATGAGTCATGCATTGGGAAGTTGGGAGTAGGTGAAAGAAATGACAGAGGTGAGTTGTTGGTCAGAATTGCAGAGAACTACAACATGAGGATAATGAACACTTTCTTCCAAAAGTGTGTAGGTTGCATATGGACCTGGAGAAATCCAAATGGAACAACAAAGAATGAAGTAGACTTTATATTAGGAGATGAGAGCAAGAGCGTTAGCAATGTTATGGTCGTAATTAAAGTCAACATAGGTCAGTGGTTCCCAAGCTTTTCTGGCTTGAGGCACCCTTGCCAAGCCTTTCAGAAGTCCTCGGCACCCTTATTAGAAAATCTAAATTCTAGTTTGTCAGTATTTTGTTGATCCAACATCAGTGTAACAAGATTTTGTCCCTGGATAATAAAAAATACTCATCTTTACACTGATGCTGCTTTAATGAACAAAAATGGATGACAGAGAGAGTCGGTAATACGAAAATTATTTTTGCCCTGAATTTTGGCAGCACCCTCAGTTGATCTCACGTCACCCTTGGGTGTTGTGGCACACTGGCTGGGAACCACTGACATAGGTAATGACCATAGAATGGTAGGTTGTACAGCTAAATTCAATTTTAAAGCAGAGAGAAATAAACTAGTTTTAAAAAAGAAAATCAGCTTTGCAAAGATTAAGGATAATAAGAAAAAATTTCAGTTGGAAATTGAAAATAGATTTGAAGCTCTAAAAACTAACAAGGGCACTGTTGATGATATGAATTTGAATTTAGTGAATATCATAAGGGAATCAGCAGAGAAGGTAGGAAGTACAAAAAGTATTAGAGAAAACAAATACACCAAACCTACAAATGACCTAATTAAAAGAAGAAGGACCATGCAGATTAAAAAGCAGGAGAGATGAAATAGAAAGAGTAGAACTAAACAAGCTTATCAACAAAAGGCAGAGATCCAGGAGAAAAGAAAGAGATAACATGGATGAAATAGTGGAAAAACTATTCGGAAAGGTGAAAGGTTTTAAAGGGATCTGAGTGCAGACATGGCTTTTAGGTAGACAGCAGCAAATGGAATATGTTTGAAATATAGGGATGGAGAAATCATTAACTGCAGAGACAGAATTGTTAAAAGAGTAGAATTCTATCAAGAGCTTTACTTGTCGAAGACCGTAGTTGAGTCAATAAATTCATCTGTAGACGTTAGTAGTGTACAAGAGATTACAAAGGAAGTAGAATTTCTCTAAAAAATATGAAATGAGAAAAAGCACCTGGGAAAGATGGTATACTGATAGATCTGTTCAAAAAGACGCAGGGAAAGAAGTTCATATTAAGTTAACTCAGTTGTTACTTCCAGTGCTTATGTTAAGAAAGCATTTCCTGAATCATGGTGCAATGCTGTTTAGTTATTTTGCTTCATAAAAAAAGGAGAACAGAAGGACCTTAGTAACTATCAACCAATGAGCTTGCTATCAAATGTATATAAAGGTATTTTCCAAGAACCTTAAAATTAGACTAAAATCAAGTTTTAGATGGAAACTAACTGAAGAGAACTAGGCAGGCTTTAGGAGTGGATATTTGACTCTAGACCATTTGCAGGCGATGAACCCACACAATCAAAAAAACAACAGAATACAATATACCTCTCTGTTTAAATTTTTGTAAATTCAAAAAGGCCTTTGACTTCAGTAGAAAAAATAGCGATACTAAGCTCATTACACAAGCAGGGTACAATACGAACATAACCGTAAGGGTTTTAGAAATATTATTATGCGAAAAGTACAGCTAAAATTCAACTGTCTTACAGTATAGACTACAGAAATGATCAAGAATCTGTGAGAGGAGTACGGTAAGGAGATACAATTTCACCCAAATTATTTACATGTATTGCCTTTGCAAAACGATTTTCAGAAGGATTATTAGGGAAGAGAAAGGTTTGGAGATTAATGGCAAATATTTGAACCACCTAAGATTTGCAGATGACATTATTCTTATTTCGGAAAGAGCAGAAGACTTGCAAGATATACTGAGTTATCTGAACAAGGAAAATCTTAAAGTAGGTTTAAAAATGAATAAGAGTAAAACCAAAGTAATGTTTAACACAAAAGTTCAAAGTAAAGAGATTATAATTGATGATGAGAGTCTTGAAGAAGTTGAAGAGTATAATTATTTAGGCCAGATGTTGAAAGTGACCAAAGATCATGATAATGAAATAAAAAGATGTATTACAATTGGTTGGAAAGTGATAAATATAATAAAATCCTGAGAGGCTCTCTACCTTTATGTTTGAAATGTAAAGTTTACAATCAATGCATTCTGCCAGCAATAATCTATGGGTGTGAGACTTGAAAACTGACAAAGGCAATGGAAACAAAGCTAAGGACTGCACAGAGGAGAATGGAGAGATCAATGATGGGAATAACACTGAGAGACTGAAAGAGAGCAAGTTGGGTGAGAGAGCATACTAGAGTGAAAGATACTGTAGAGGTGGTAAAAGAGAGGATGTGGAATTGGGCAGGTAAGTTAGTACGAATAACTTATTAGCGATGGAGTAAGTGTGTAACTAAGTGGACGCCATAAGATGGGAAGCGTGGAAGAAGGAGACCAGACAGAAGGTGGAGAGATGAGATTGAGAAGTTTGCAGGAGTGATGTGGCAAAGGTTGGTGCAGTTGTGTGAATCATGGTATGCTATGAAGGAGGCCTTTGTTCAGCAGTGGACTCAAAATGGTTGATTTGATTGATTGAGTAGAATAGATAGGTATGCAAACTTATTTGTAAATGATACCAGGATCATAAAGAAAGTGAAAAACAAAGAGGATTGGAAACTACCACAGGAAGACCTAGATAAGAATAGAGCCAGGAGTGGAAAATTAATTTCAATATAAAGAAATATAAAATCTTGAAACTATGTTAGAGAGAGAGAGAGAGAGAGAGAGAGAGAGAGAGAGAGAGAGAGAGAGAGAGAGAGAGAGAGAGAGAGAGAGACGACCAATGAGAAAATATAAAATGGGAGATTATTTAAGAGCAAAGTCAAAAGAAAAAAAGGTAGATTATAATCAGTGATAATTAATCTATCACCAGAGTCATGTAAAGAAAATAATAGGTGACAACAACAACAACACACCAACAAAAACAACAACCCAACAACAACAACAACAAAACAACAACAACAACAAACAACAAACAACAAAAACAACTCAGATTAGTTGTAGAATCCCCTTCCCAACACACACATGTGAGATACAAAGGCGGGACACCATGAATGTAGCTCCCCTTCCCACAAGATACAACTAGGTAAATACATGCTTGCTCTGCCATCACTCTGCACTGTCACTCAGGCAAACACCATCACTCAGGTCATGGTAATATATATATATATATATAATATTATATATATATATATATATAATATATATATATATATATATATATATATATATATACACATATATATATATATATATATATATATATAAACACACATAGATATATATATATATATATATATGTATATGTATATATATATATACTGTATATACATATATATATATGCAAATATATATGTATATGTATATGTATACATATATATATATATACATATATATAAATATATATTTGTATATACATACATATATTATATATATATATATATATATATATATATATATATATGCTAATAAGAACACGGGTACTTGTTCACTTATGCAAAGTAGACCACTTGGAAAAAGAAACTAACAAAGCAGAGCACTTTTGTATATTACATCTTCAGTGCAAAAGTACATAGTAATAGAAATGCATAGATTATATATACATGTAAAAAGGCACAAAGACAATTTGAATAAGGGTAGCGGACAATTACCCCCTGGAAGGCGGAAGGTCAATGTCAATACACTAATGATGGCGGAACGACATCAGGTCACATTCGTAAGGGTCAATGCGTCCACTAATGATGGTAGGGCGACATTAGGTCACAGTCGCAGGGTTACATTTTACCTGATATTATTTTGTTAATTTCTTGACAGATAAAATTATCAAGTTTATATAAGCCCTTGTGTAGGTTGGTATTTTGATCACTGGTGGTATGGATCAAACTACAGTCTATTAAGTTTCTTGCTATTGTTGGTATAATAGATTGCCTGGGGATTACTCCAATCAACTGGATGATTATTTAATTCAATATGCTTGAATATTCCACTAGAATTATTGCCATCCCTAACATTTTTCTTGTGTTGTTCAATTCTAATGTTTAAGGGTTTGGCAGTTTGACTTATGTAAAATTGATTACACATTTTGCAAGGATTTTATAATTGCATCCTTTTTTAATTTCAAAACTATTGTTGATGAGCTTATGTTTTACTGTACTATAATTTTTAAAAACTACCTTTATTTTAAATCTTTTTAATAATTCTGTGACACTTAACAAAATTTCTTGAAATGGCAAAATTAAAACATTATGATAACTAAAAGGTGATTTAGGCTGAGGAGTAAAAAATTATTTCCTTGCAAAATTGTAAGCAATATTAAGGAATTGTTTAGGGTATTTTAATTCTAGCCCAATGTTAAAAGCATTTCTGATTTTGTCATCAATAAACTCGGACTACAAATACGAAAAGCTCTTAGAAACATTGAAGAAAAAACTGAATGTTTAATATTATTTGGATGAGAATAATAATAATTAATATATGAGCTTACATTGGTTGGTTTACGATATACTTTAAATTTAAGGCTATTGTCATGACGTAGGATAGTGCAATCTAAGAAAGGTAAAATTGTACCTTACCTTTCTTAAATTGTACCTTTCTTAAATTGTCACCAAAGTCCCTAAAGTGCTGACTGCATAAAACGTATGCAATCAGTACTCCATATAGGGAACTAGGCTTCAGCCAGGGTATTTTATTGGTTAAGGAAAACCCGTTTAGTCATTGTGAAACAGGTATCACTAACCAGGAGTTACTGATAATTTTTCTCAGCTTGAGGATTTGGGCCATACTGTGGATGAGGAGGTCTACTGTGCCTATACACGCCTGCTGGCCTGCAGCCAGGGACAGGAAGATGATCTTTCTTACTTCCGCACCTACTTTGTAACACCAAGCATCATCATCACTATGCATGAGACAGGTCAATTGGTGGCAGACGGCACAACAGGACTCTACACATGGGAGGTAAGCTATAGAGAGGGCAGATATAATATTGAGAGGGTGATGAACCATAGTTGGATCAATAGCATGTGGATGCTGAGTAGTATTTCCCTTCCCTATAGATTCCAGGAAGATATTTCTATTGATTTATTTGTTTATATATAATTGTTTCTAAATACCATTATCTTCCATTTTGACTTGGCTCCCCTTTTTATAAACAGCATTGTTCATCTCTGCTAGTGTTGAACACTATATAATTTGGAAACACCAAATTACTTCATTCTATTTTACACTGTTGAGACCTGTGTCCAACCCTTCAGAACATAGAAAATAAAATTGTCTGGCTTAAAAAAAAAAAAAAAAAGATTGTAAAATGTCTCATTTATGAATTAAAACCAAACTGTTGTATTGGTTAATTTATAGCATTGAATTTTCAACCATGGGTAATTACATTTTGAAGTATTTTGATAGAGAAATTTGAAAAGAATATAATAGTCTTTTGGAAGGAAGTGAAACAAGCGGGAGGATGAATCAGGTCAAGAGAAAAATATAAGAGGTGTAGACAGAAATATGCCAGAGGAAGTGAGGGTAGGAAGGGGAAGATAGGTAGAGTATTTAAGGGATTTTATTGAATGTAATGTAGAATAGGAAGGGTTTGACTGTGTCAGTGGGAGATGTCAAGAAAATGACTGATGAAGAGGAAAATAACAGGACTATAGGAAAAGATACAAAGAGCATTGTAAGTGATGAAGGCTGGTTAGAAACCTGGGTGTCAGATAAAGGGAGGAGTAGTTATAGTGAATTGGTTATTAAGACTTTAATGTGTGCCTGATGGAGGGAAATGTGCCTCTAGACTAGAGAAATGCTTGTATAGTTCCACTGTACTAGGGAAAAAGGGACAAATATGAATGCAGTTGATTTAGAGGGATTAGTCCATCCATTAAGTGTATGGGGTCATCCTCAGTCATCCCCTCCTGTTCACTCCATCCATCTGTGCCTTCCACACTTACTAATCTTTCTTCACTCTTTCTTCCAAAGTGTCCAAGCCATCCCAAAAATTCTTTCATCAACCCTATCTGCCATCTCATTTTCCACCCCCTTTCTCCTCCTCACCTTGTATTTCATTCTATCCAACCTAGTAACCTCTACCATACTTCTCAAACACATTTAAACTTAAGTGAATAGCTTAATATTAGCAAGAATAAAAGGAAAATTGCCAACTGGTATGGGAGGGGTTAAAATCATGTTTATATACTTGAAGATGAAATAGGTGTAGGCAATAAAGATTAAAAGAAGTTATGAAATGGATAATGAATTGTGATTTACAGGCTGGACATGTAATGAGCCAGTGGTGTCTGGACAATGCTCATATCTTCACTGGTAAGAAAATTCTCGAGCTTGGTGCTGGGCTTGGGTTGTTGGGATTGGTTGTGATCAAAGGCTGCCAGCCTGCTGGGTACACCTTCAGCGATCACCACCCTGCAGTTTTGAAGGCCTTGTCTGGCAACCTGACTCGGAACCTTGGAGGTCATACCATCTCTTCTTCTGATAAGGTAATTTGAACTGGGAGCTGCTGTGAAGGGTAACTGTAGAAGGAAGCAGTGGTTCAATGGCTATCATGTTCATATTCTTAAGAGACACTCAAATACCGTAATGGCTAAAGTGATATATCATACTGATTCACATATTTTTTCCCTAATCTGGTCTCTATATGAACCAGGAAATCAAGTGCCAATGAACCAAAACTTTAACAATATTCAATTTATTTTCATCATCCTACAATATTAAGTTTTTGTAGTTTAGGTAGCATGCTAAGACTGTACATTAAAGTGGCACCAAGGATTGTATTCTGTATAAAAAAAAAATAGAAACGAAATACAGCTGTATAACTTTGCATGAATGTTGCCACCATCATAGAGATTTTTTTTAAATATTTACCTAAAATTTGCTCATGTACCAGAATTTTTCTGAATGTCGCTGGTGACGCTCCCTTAAAGGAATTTAATTGCCCAGAGTTGAATTTAGCTTTGGTAATGAACTGGTGTAATTTTCACTCTAAGCAAGGTGGCTAATTGTACATTGTTCAATTATCAGAAAGATGGTACCAGTAAGAAATTGAAAACATGCAGGTTTTATATTTTAATCTGTAAATAACTATTAGATATAACTGTGATTAATGGGTGGGGGTAAGTGCATGCCTTGGCTGACTACATCCCTTGTAAGGGGGAAGAAGCCTTATTGATATATAGATTAACTATGTTAGTGGCAAGAGCATAACATAACTTACAGTTGTTAATGTAATTTGTAAACTTTTTTTGTATGGTGTGTTTGGGGTCTCCTCTGTATGGTGCAGCTGATTATATATGACCCCCCAACTTCCCCACTTCCACCCTTGTCAAAGCACTGTCCACACAGTTGGTGTAGATTACATACTTTTTTGTGCTGAAAAAATGGGTATAGATTTGCATCCTCCAGTGACCATTATATATTTTGTCTTAGACCACTGACCTGCATCTGGAATATGAGGGGACCACAGAAGTGGACCTTATCTCACTTGACTGGGAAGATGACTGTAGTCA
>NW_027467564.1:7500-12500 GCF_046742065.1 Oratosquilla oratoria
TATATATATATATATATATATATATATATATATATATATATATATATATAATATGCAAGAACAACAGAAAATGCTACTGGTAACTGGAAGCTTTGAGCTATTTTTTCTCAATACTAAATATTTTTAGTATGAGAGAATCCAAATAAAGACAACCAAGTGACATAGCAATGACAGAGGTATTCACAAAATACCTTCAGAGAGTGATATTACATATATTACTTTACTTTGAAATGTAAGATAAACGTATATGCATATGTATATGTATATGTATATGTATATGTATATGTATATGTATATGTATATGTATATGTATATATATATGTATATGTATATGTATATGTATGTAGTTAAGAAAGGCTCGTCTTAAATATGCTCGAATGACGCTCAGCTTATACCTATCGGGGCATTCACTGTCGACATTCATGCATCGTCCTATGTCTGTGTCCTTCCTGTACACTTTAGTTTCATGTCGGTCATTTCGGGAATTCACTAGGACGTCGAGGAAGGGGATTTTGTGATGAATGCCGACAGTGAATGCCCCGATAGGTATAAGCTGAGCGTCATTCGAGCATATTTAAGACGAGCCTTTCTTAATTGTTCTTCTTAGGACTTACTTCACACAGAACTCTTGTGACTAAAACAGATACTCATCAACAAAAATTACTCAAACACTATCATAGACAAAGAAATCAAACTCTTTCTGACACGTACCCAAACTCAGCAGGAACAAAAACCCACACAGACTATACACAAAATGTTCTTTAAGAATCAAATGACACCCGCCTATAAAACTGACGAAAGGGTCTTAAAAGAAATTATCACATGGAATGTCACATGTATCAACCCACAAGAAAAATTAGCCATAATTATATACTACAAAAACACAACCGTCTCTAGCCTATTCATGACGAATAACCTGACAAAAGATAACAACACCCTAAAGCAAGCGAATGTGGTATACCAATACTCCCGCCCCGAAGAAGGTTGTAAATTTCTACTTAACATGAATTATATTGGTGTTACCACTACTTCACTTAGCCTAAGGCTCACAATGCATGCCCGCGATGGTAGCATACGGAAACATATAACTCACTATCACAACAGAAATCCAACAAGACAAGACCTAGTTAACAATACCAAAATACTCAAACACTGTAACAATCATAAAAAACTACACATCCTGGAGAAAGTCTACATTTCACAACACACACCAATCATCAACATACAAACACATTAGGCACCTTACTCTTAAACAAAGAATCCGTCACACCAGGACAAAATTCCCCTCGACAACATGACATAACATCAACGGACACTTTGTTCAGCTCCCCCCCCCCAGTCATTATGATCTGACTCGAACCTCTCCTAATTCCATCTCACTGTCCAGCTCCCCCCCCCCCCAGTCATTATGATAAACACGAACCTCTCCTAATTCCACCTCACTGGAACCATAAAGCCTTGTCATCTTGTAACCCCTTAGCATAATTGACACAGACCTTTTCCTGTCATTTCATCTGCCTGAAGATGGTTGTATGTAATAACCGAAAGCTTGCGATTGTATTTATATAATTAGTGTCAATATACCATGGATCTCGATAGACTTGTGTTTAGCATTGTTCTTTAACAAGACATGTCTACAAGAAAATTTACTGACAAAATACTATAATATATATATATATATATATATATATATATATATATATATGTGTGTGTGTGTGTGTGTGTGTGTGTGTGTGTGTGTGTGTGTGTGTGTGTGTGTGTGTGTGTGTGTGTGTGTGTGTGTGTGTGTGTGTGTGTGTGTGTGTGTGTGTGTGTGTGTGTGTGTGTGTGTGTGTGTGTGTGTGTGTGTGTGTGTGTGTGTGTGTGTGTGTGTGTGTGTGTGTGTGTGTGTTGTTACGGGCGGCTGGTATGTGAAGAGACGTTACGTATAACGTCTAAGTGCTTAAGAACCAGCTCACTTCTAGAAGCCACTGTAGGACTGAACTATCTGGTCAGGGCCTAGATAATTCGTAAGACTAGAAGTAAAGGTAACAAAGAAGATTCCAGGAAAGGAATATTAAACTAGCGATAAAACTAGTAAACGAAATTATTAATATCAGGGAAAATATTTACAGGCAATCAACACAAAAGAGAATGGGCAGTAGGGTCAATGGGACCGTTACATGATTATAAGAATATGGAAATTATCGTTCAAATAAGAAACACAAGATAAGTATACAATATGGTACTATCTAAGTACAAAGAGATCAGGAACATGCATCAGAATAAGTAATAAGTACAAATATAAGTAAATATAAGTAAAGATTTAGATCAATTACAGCAATGGTCTGAAAAGTGGCTAATGAAATTTAACAAAAGTGAATGCAAGGTGATCCACAAAGGTAAAAATAACAGTAGGTACGATTACAAGTTATTTGGAAATTCGTTAACAAAAGTGGATAGTGAAAAGGATCTCGGCGTAATTATCAGTAACGACCTCAAATCATCCAAGCAGTGTATTTCAGCCTCTGAGAAAACAAATAAGATTCTGGGACTGATTGCGCGATCTTTTGATTTCAAAAGTCCATCACTTATTAACAAGCTATATAAATCGTTAGTTCGTCCACATTTGGAATATGCTGTTTCCGTATGGTCACCGAATCTCATTAAAGACATTGACAGACTGGAAAAAGTACAACGGCGAGCCAAAAAACTGATTCCAAATATCAAAAATAAATCATACGAAAATCGACTAAAACACATGAATCTGTTTTCCCTAAAAATGCGTAGACTCTAAAGGGAATTGACAACATCAAAAGTGGCAACATTTTCACACTGAATGAGAATCAAACAAGAAAGAACGGTCTCAAACAGTCCGGAAATAGATTCAATTTGGAAGTAGGTAGAAACAACTTTGCCAACCGTGTAGTTAATGAATGGAATAAACTTCCTGCACAGGTAGTGCAATGTAGTTCAGTTCGAAGCTTTAAGAATCATTTAGATAAATACCTAAGTAAGATGCTGTAATGATTATAATTTATCTTATATTATTTGTTTTTGTTTTGTTATCCTTTGTCTGATTTTCATTTATCATTAGTTATATGTCAATTTATTATTATTTACTATTTACCTGTTTGTTTATTATTCAACTATACCTATGCATTTATTTATGTATTTTATTTGTTATTTACATTATTATATTTTTTATTTTATTATTAATATGATTTTTTTTTCGCATCCGACCTAGATATGGATCAAAAGGTTTCCTGTCGGCATGCTCCGCCTTTGTAATCCTTTGAATAAGAAACTTATTATTGCCGTCCTATATAGATCTCCTAACCTCAGCATATAGCAGACTGATACCCTGATTCATGAAATTCGCAGGGCGTCCCAGTACAAAAACGTTGTAATCATAGAAGATTTTAATTATAGAAACGCTGACTGTGAAATTTTAGTAGGAGATCAGGAAGCAAATTTTTTCTTAGATGTGGTATAGGATAGTTTCCTAAAACAAATTATTACAAATCCTACGAGGGGAGCTAATACTCTGGACTTACTCACAATTAATAATGACCACTTAACGAGGAACGTAAAAGTGGGAGATAGTTTAGGCTCTAGCGATCATCAAGAAATAAGATTTAATATAATTTGGGAAGAATTAAAAAGTACGAATAACATTCAAGTACCGGACTTCAGGAGAGCCAATTTTTACAAGATAACAAGCTAAATGAGGCATTTGATCTCTTACGGGACCGACCCAGTTGGCTGTGACGGGGTCAGATATACGGTCAATCGGGACGTCATTAGCGAGGTCAGATGTCGAGTCAGGGAGGGTAAACGTACTATAGGTCAGGTCACTTGCGGGCGCGGGGTCAACGGCTACGTCAGCGATTTGGACGAAATGTATAACCTAACAGATTTAATTCTAAAAGCATAAAACAAATTTAACCCCCTCAAGTCAATACAGAAGAATTGTAATACTCCCAAATGGATGACAAACAGGCTTAAACATGAGATCGGAATGAAAAGAGGACATTACGTAGGAATAAAAAAAAAAGAGGGGGGGGTAACACACCTTAGAACCAAATATGGCAAAATTGGTTAAAGGAATATGCGCACAGCCAAACGTAACTATTAAGTTAAGGTTGCCAGACAAGCGAGATCCAACCCAAATGGCTTCTGTACCTCTACGGATGAAAAAATAACGAAAGTATAGACCTAATTCATAATGACGAAAATGTCATGATAGAATCGGAGAAAAAAATGAGGGAGGCGTTTAACAAATATTTTCTCTCGGTGTTTACTAATGAGAGGTTAGATAAGGTACCTGACTGTGATCCGATTTTCAGATTGAATAAAGAATGTAGACTATCTAATATCAGTAAAGTATAAGTAATTAAACATATTTCAAGACTTAAAGCTACAAAATCCCAGAGTCCAAACGATTTTTTTCCAAGAGTGCTTAAAGAGTGTAAATTTGAAATGTGCGACAAGTTAACAGAAAATCTAATAAGTCGGTACACTGGTTTTGTGCCTAATTCTTGGAGGCCGGCAAACGTTGTTCCTGTTTTCAAAAAGTGAAATAAATCGTCAATATGCAACTACAGGCCAATCAGTTTGACATCAGTTATAGGGAAAATTCTTAAATCAGTGATAGTAAATAGATTCGGAGGACACATCGAGAGACATAATTTGATTCGTGACACACAGCATGGTTTCTCCAAGGGTAAGTCATGTGTAACTAATCATCTATTCTTTTACACTAAAATATATGAAGGCGTCAGATAACAATCATAGTTACGATGTTATTTACCTTGACTTTAGCAAAGTGTTCGATAAGGTGCCCCACCAGAGACTACTAAATAAAATCAAAGCCTTTAGCGTAGGAGGAAAAGTGTTAGAATGAATTAGAATGGGTCACCATATAAGATGTAAAATCCAAATGGAGACGGTGTTTCTAGTGGGGACCTCCAGGGCTCGGTTTTGGGTTCATTATTGTTCATTATGTACACAAACATAAA
>NW_027467564.1:17500-20000 GCF_046742065.1 Oratosquilla oratoria
CCACTTTTGTTAACGAGTTTCCAAATAACGTGTAATCGTACTTATTGTTGTTTTTACCTATGTGCATTACCTTGCATTTACTTGTGTTAAATTTCATTAGCCACTTTTCAGACCATTGCTGTAATTGATCTAAATCTTCTTGAATATCTAATTGGTTTAAGTGATCATTTGACATTCCGCACAGTTTTGTATCATCAGCAAATTTGGAAACAGTAGATCTTAGTCCATGGTCTATATCATTTATATATACTATGAATAGAAGTGGTCCAAGAACGGAACCCTGAGGAACTCCACCTGTAACATTTTCCCATCTAGAAGTTTTTCCATTTAAAACAACTCTCTGTTTTCGACCATTCAACCAATTACTAGTCCAACCTAATAGGCTACCACTTATTCCGTGTAAAGCTAATTTAGTAAGTAGTCTTTCGTGTGGGACGGTATCAAAAGCTTTTGCAAAGTCTAGATATATTAAATCTATATTGTTTCTTTTGTCGTAATTCGATATAACTGTGTTGTAGAATTCGAGGAAGTTAGTCACGCAAGAACGTTTCCGTCTGAAACCATGCTGGCTATCATTTATCAAACGGTTACTTTCTAAATGATGTTCGATAGCATCTCTGATGATAGTTTCCATTATTTTTCCTACGATTGAAGTTAAACTTATAGGCCTATAGTTATTTGGTTTATTTTTGTCACCTTTTTTGAATATGGGAGTAACGTTAGCTAGCTTCCATTCTCTTGGGACATCTCCGGATATGATGGGTTTCTTGAAAATAATTTCTAATGGAACAACAATCTCATTTTTCATTTCCTTTAAGATTCTTGGATGCCAACCGTCAGGCCCTGGTGTTTTATTAACTTTGAGTTTCTCTATACACCTTTTAATTTTTTCTTTTGTTATATTTACCGTAGTGAGTAAGTTTACCCTAGACTTTTCACAGGTTTCAGTTTGGAGTTCACTTTGAGGTGTTTCGTCTACGAGTACCGAGCTAAAATAATTGTTTAAGATGTTACACATTTCTTCATTTGAATATTCAAGTTGACCGTCATCAGATAATAGTGGACCAATGTGATTCCTAACAACCTTTTTATCTCTAATGTAACTATAGAATTCTTTGGGATTCTCTTTGGATTTATCAGCGATTTTCATTTCGTACTGTCGTTTTCTTTTTCTTATTGTCTTTTTTAAATCTCTCTGTATTGATACATAACTTTCATAGTCATTAGATGCACCCGAGCACTTATATTTCTTATAAGCCTGTCTCTTTTTAGCAATACTTTTTTCAGTTTCTTTGTCGAGCCACTTTGGGCGAGCCTGATTTGGGGGACGTCTGTCCTTAAAAGGAATGTAAGTTTGAATCATCTTAGTGAGCGTATTTTGAAATATTTCCCACATCTGATCTACAGGTCTTTCGTTTAATTTTGCCTTCCAATCTGTAAGCTGAAGCTCCTGACGTAGTCCTATGAACTGAGCTTGACTGAAATCGGGTATTTACTTATTGGTGTCTTATATTTAATCTTTTCCACTATTTCGGGTTCTAATGTGATTATTAGGTCCAGTCTCGATGGTTCTTCCTCATTTCTATACCTAGTATTCTCTTGTATCCCGTGCGTCATTGTATGTTCTATAATCATATCAAGTAGTACATTTCCCCATAGGTCGTCTCCGCCCTTAACTGTCATCTCTTCCCAGCAGATTTATTTACAATTAAAGTCACCTATTATGATTATTCTTCCTCTAACTTCCATTATCTTATTTAGTGTTATCCTTGTGTCTTCTAACACATTTTTGTGTTCTTTCTCTTCCCACGAAGCCGTTTTAGGAGGCACATAATTTACTACAAACTTCCTGCTCTTCCCATCCTTGTCCTCCACTTCCATCATAATCATCTCTATTCTTTCCATATGTGACACTCCTCACATTTATATCCTTTTTAGTCAGGAGCATAACTCCACCCCTTGTTTTACCTCTCTGTTTCTAATCCAATAATTATATGCACCATGTCCCACACTGTTGGGTGGTAGTGAACCTTTTAATTTTGTCCCTACAATTCCCATTATGTCCAGTTCTTTTTCTTTCAGGTAATCATTCAGTTCGTTCAGTCCTGTTATTAAGCCATCTATATTTGTGTAAGACAGTTTTATTTTTGTGCTACTTCCATTGTGTTTTCAATTTCCCTTCTGTTTTTCTCTTCTACGAACCATTTCCTCACTTTCATATTCACTACTCTCCAATAGAATTTCTCTTTTTCTGTCTCTGTTCTTCTTTCGTTTTTTTTTCTTTAGCTTCTAGTTTTTTTTCTTCTCCTCCTCTCTTTCTTTTTTATTAATTTCTCTTTTTATCCATACCTGTTTATATTGCTCACTGTCTGCTAGTTTCCCTGTTTTTGCTAAGATATTCTCTGCTGTTGTTTGTGACCTGAATTTAATCTTAATTGGTCTGGTGTCATCTGTATTGTATTTCCCTAGCCTATATATTTCTTCTATTTCTTTCCCTGTT
>NW_027467564.1:25000-32500 GCF_046742065.1 Oratosquilla oratoria
ACTGGCTCTTGGAATTCAAAACCGGCTATCTCTGCCACTTGCTCGAAGAAATTCAGGGATTCCAAAAGAATATAACAAAACGGCTGTACTCTGATCACTGGACCACAGTCATTTTCATGATCAAGAAAGCCTAAACAAGGTATAAGGTGATTTTGATAAATGTACAGGGAATGTTTAGGGACTGATTACACGAATTATTGGGAATAAAAAAGAACGGGAAGAGATGAAGAAATATGGTATAAACTCCTTTAACCCAGTGATCATCGGAATCCAAATATTTTTCGTCAGTTGATATGTAATCCTCGGAATAAGAAGTTTATAGTTAGTTTGGTTATCCAATTTTTGGACGTTTTTAATAGCATTTTTCTGGCTAACGCCATGTGATCTTATAATGATTGTAAGTCAAAAGGGAAGTTTGTGAAGATATTCTGGAGAACATGTGCAGACCTCGTGGTGCCAACACCCTAATTGAAAAAAAAATATATATGTATATTAATGGTGATTTTTTTGTTCAAGGTCCCTTCTATTGTATTACTGTTGCGGGTTCTCCATAGGCAGGAACATAGGAACAAACAACACTACAAAATATCTTTCTTGAGTGAACTATGGGCCATCCCAATAACCATGGACATATTTCTGGAAACTTCGGTTTTCCTTTCATAAATATCCGAGACAGTGGATTGATTACATTAAAGGTATAACAGCACTAATTGACCGGTTAGCATTTTGGTGAATATATTTGGCTGATTCCAGTTATTTCCGTTCATTACTATATATTGCCCTCAGTTAAAAAACAAAACAAAACAAAAAACAGTATTTACAGAAATAAAATCTGAGAGATCAGCTATGGGCACATGCGCATAAAGTCCTGCGCGACGAACATCAAAGAATCAATTCTCCCCATCAAAGTATCATTTCTAGTTGGAGGAAGTACAGCCTTTATCATAGTCATTATTATCACTGTTACTATTGCTGTTTCTTTTTTAGGAATGTCCCCTTTTGGGGCTACAGGTAGTAGGACTCCTAATCCAATCCCCCGTCCCTTTTTTGTCGCCTTTTACGACTGAAGTGGAAATACTTGGTGGCAGTATTCTTTTGCCCCCACCACAGGGTAGATAGGCGAAAAAAAGGAAATGAATATTCAAAGAAATGGTACAGGACAGTAACAAAAGGGTTTGGGGACAGCATAACGGAGGGACAGTCGTAGTATAAAAGTGTCATCATTTCTCTATGTACAGAGTTTTCCTCTATCACAGACAAAATGATGTGTGGCTCTGGTCCGTAGGGGCGCCTCATATAGACCCTAAATTATCAACTGCATGCTACTCTGCCAGACAGACAAATGTGAGTTTGGGAGTGTAGCTGGGAGGTACTCAGGAGTGAAGAAGGGACGAGGGAGAGAAGGGGTGGCTAAACTAGTAAGTGAAGAGATAAGTAAGCGAGTAGTGGAGTGGAAAGAGGTGTCATCAAGGTTGATGTGGATGAAGGTGAAGCAGGGAAAGGAGATGTGGGTTTTTGTAAGTGCGTATGGGCCTGGTAGTGAGAAGAGCGTAGAGGAAAGGGAGGCTTTTTGAGTAGGTATAAATGAGTGCATAGAAGGATTAGGGAAAAATGTCAATGTCAAAATGTCAAAGGCATGTCAAAAGAAATGTCAAAAATGTCAAAGACCTGAATGCTAGGGCAGGAAATGAACCAATTGACGGAGTGATTAGGAAGTATGGAGTTCCAGGTAAAAATCGTAGTGGAGAATTGATGGTGGAGATGTGTCTAGAAAGAGAGTTGATGATAGAATATACAGTGTTTAAGAAGAAAGTCAAACATAAATTCACATTGGAGAGGGTGGTGGATGGAAGGGTGGCAGATAGAGGGTTAATGGACTATATAGTGGTGACCAGGAGTATGGTAGGAAGAGTTAAGGGTGTACATGTTCTAACGGAAGAGAGTGGGGGAATATCAGATTATTTCCTTGTGGAAGGTAAATTGAGAGTGGAGAATAGGTGGAGAAGAGGAAAAGAGCAGAAGGTAGGGAGGTACTTAGAGTGAACTGCTTAAATGTGGGAAAAAAGGAGAATGAGTATAAGAAGAAGTTATGAGAGGAGTGGGAGAGAGTAAAGGATAGAGTAGAACTAGAAGTGGAGGAGGAATGGGGATGGTTTAAGGAGGGAGTCATAAGGTGTGCAAAGATGGTGTGTGGAACAAGGAGGACGGAAGGAAATAGAAGGAAGGGTAGTGAGTAGTGGAATGAGGAAGAAAAGAAGGGTGTAGAAGAGAAGAAGTAGGCATTCATAGATTGGCTACAAATTAGGACGAGAGAATCGTATGAGAGGTACAAAGTAAAGAGAAAGGAAGTTAAGCGTAAGATAAAGGAAGCAAAGAGGAGAGCAGATGTGAAATGGGGAAAGAGTATGACAGAAAATTTTGAAAGTAATAAAAAGATGTTTTGGGAGGAAATTAAAGGAGGAAGAGGAGGCGAATCAAGTAGAGAAGAAAAGGTAAAAGGTGCAGATGGAGAGATGATAATGGAAGATAAGGCAGTGAGAGGAAGGTGGGCAGAGTATTTTAGAGAGTTGCTAAATGTGAAGGAGAATAGGGAGGGAAAGGTAGTTGCAGTGGGAAGCGCCAAGAAAATGAGAGTGAGGAGTGAGGAAAATGGAAGAGAAATAGGGAAGGATAAAGTGAAAGCAGCTGTTAAGATGATGAGAGCAGGTAAGACACCTGAGTTGGATGGATGACATGCAGAATGTCTGAAGAGGGGCGGTACAGTTATGGTGGACTGGCTGGTGAGGTTATTTAATGTTTGTTTGAGAGGGTACAGTGCCGGAGGACTGGAGGAGTGCCTGCATAGTTCCTCTCTACAAAGGAAAGGGGGACAAGTGTGAATGTAGTAGTTACAGAGGGATCAGCTTGCTGAGTGTACAAAGAATTACAAAGGATTACAAAGGCGGAGCATGCCGACATGAGACCTTTTGGTCCATATCTAGGTCGGGTATGGAAAAAAATTATAATAATAATAATGTATTAATAAATAAAAACAATGATAATGTAAATAACAAATGAAATACATTAATAAATGCATAGGTATAGTTAAATAATAAACAAACAGGTAAATAGTAAATAATAATAAATTAACATATAACTAATAATAAATGAAAACCAAACAGATAAAATTATGACAAAACAAAAACAAATAATATAAAATAAATTATAATCATTACAGCATCTTGCTTAGGTGTTTATCTAAATGATTCTTAAAGCTTCGAAATGAACTACATTGCACTACCAGTGCAGGAAGTTTATTCCATTCATTAACTACACGGTTGGCAAAAAATTTTCTACCTACTTCCAAATTGAATCTATTTCCGGACAGTTTGAGACCATTGTTTCTTGTCTGATTCTCATTCAGTGTGAAAATTTTGTCACTTTTGATGTTGTCAATTCCCTTTAGAATCTTAAAGACCTGTATCAAGTCACCTCTGAGTCTACGCTTTTTTAGGGAAAACAGTGTTGCTAAAAAGAGACAGGCTTATAAGAAATATAAGTGCTCGGGTGCATCTAATGACTATGAAAGTTATGTATCAATACAGAGAGATTTAAAAAAGACAATAAGAAAAAGAAAACGACGATACGAAATGAACATTGCTGATAAATCCAAAGACAATCCCAAAGAATTCTATAGTTACATTAGAGATAAAAAGGTTGTTAGGAATCACATTTGTCCACTATTATCTGCTGACGGTCAACTTGAATATTCAAATGAAGGAATGTGTAATATCTTGAACAATTATTTTATCTCGGTATTCGTAAAAAAAACACCTCAACGGAAACGTTCTTACGTCACTAACTTACTCGAATTCTACAACACAGTTATCTCGAATTATGACAAAAGAAACCATATAGATTTAATATATCTAGACTTTGCAAAAGCTTTTGATACCGTCCCACACGAAAGACTACTTACTAAATTAGCTTTACACGGAATAAGTGGTAGCCTATTAAGTTGGACTAGTAATTGGTTGAATGGTCGAAAACAGAGAGTTGTTTTAAATGGAAAATCTTCTAGATGGAAATTTTTTACAATTGGAGTTCCTCAGGGTTCCGTTCTTGGGCCACTTCTATTCATAGTATATATAAATGATATAGACCATGGACTACTATCTACTGTTTCCAAAATTGCTGATGATACAAAATTGTGCGGAATGGCAAATAATCACTTAAACCAATTAGATATTCAAGAAGATTTAGATCAATTACAGCAATGGTCTGAAAAGTGGCTAATGAAATTTAACACAAGTAAATGCAAGGTAATGCACATAGGTAAAAATAACAGTAAATACGATTACAAGTTATTTGGAAATTCGTTAACAAAAGTGGATAGTGAAAAAGATCTCGGCGTAATTATCAGTAACGACCTCAAATCATCCAAGCAGTGTATTTCAGCCTCTGAGAAAGCAAATAAGATTTTAGGACTGATTGCGCGATCTTTTGATTTCAAAAGTCCATCACTCATTAACAAGCTATATAAATCGTTAGTTCGTCCTCATTTGGAATATGCTATTTCCGTATGGTCACCGAATCTCATTAAAGACATTGACAGACTGGAAAAAGTACAACGGCGAGCGTCAAAACCGATTTCAAGTATAAAAAATAAATCATACGAAAATTGACTAAAACATATGAATCTGTTTCCCTAAAAAAGCGTAGACTCAGAGATAACTTAATACAAGTTTTTTAAGATTCTAAAGGGAATTGACAACATCAAAAGTGACAAAATGTTCACACTGAATGAGAATCAGACAAGAAACAATGGTCTCAAACTGTCCGGAAATAGATTCAATTTGGAGGTAGGTAGAAAAAACTTTGCCAACCGTGTAGTTAATGAATGGAACAAACTTCCTGCACAAGTAGTGCAATGTAGTTAAGTTCAAATCTTTATGAATCATTTAGATAAACCCCTAAGCAAGATGCTGTAATGGTTATAATTTATTTTATATTATTTGTTTTTGTCTTGTTATCATTTGTCTGTTTGATTTTCATTTATTATTAGTTATGTGTCAATTTATTATTATTTACTATTTACCTGTTTGTTTATTATTTAAATATACCTATGCATTTATTTATGTATTTTATTTGTTATTTACATTATTATAGTCTTTATTTATTATATTATTTTATTATTATTATGATTCCCTTCGCATCCGACCTAGATATGGACCAAAAGGTCTCCTGTCGGCATACTCCGCCTTTGTAATCCTTTTAGTCAATTTTCGTATGATTTATTTTTGATATTTGGAATCAGTTTTGTGGCTCGCCGTTGTACTTTTTCCAGTCTGTCAATGTCTTTAATGAGATTCGGTGACCATACGGAAACAGCATATTCTAAATGTGGACGAACTAACGATTTATATAGCTTGTTAATGAGTGATGGACTTTTAAAATCAAAAGATCGCGCAATCAATCCTAGAACCTTATTTGCTTTCTCAAAGGCTGAAATACACTGCTTGGTTGATTTGAGATCGTTACTGATAATTACGCCGAGATCTTTTTCACTATCCACTTATGTTAACGAATTTCCAAATAACTTGTAATCGTACTTACTGTTATTTTTACCTATGTGCATTACCTTGCTTTTACTTGTGTTAAATTTCATTAGCCACTTTTCAGACCATTGCTGTAATTGATCTAAATCTTCTTGAATATCTAATTGGTTTAAGTGATCATTTGCCATTCAGCACAGTTTTGTATCATCAGCAAATTTGGAAATAGTAGATTGTAGTCCATGGTCTATATAATTTATATATACTATGAATAGAAGTGGCCCAAGAACGGAACCCTGAGGAACTCTAATTGTAAACATTTTCCATCTAGAAGATTTTCCATTTAAAACAACTCTCTGTTTTAGATCATTCAACCAATTACTAGTCCAACCTAATAGGCTACCACCTATTCCGTGCGAAGCTAATTTAGTAAGTAGTCTTTTGTGTGGGACGGTATCAAAAGCTTTTGTCATAATTCGAGATAACTGTTGTAGAATTCGAGAAGTCAGGGACGCAAGAACGCTTTCGTCTGAAGCCATGCTGGCTATCATTTATCAAACGTTTACTTTCTAAATGATGTTCGATAGCATCTCTGATGATAGTTTCCATAATTTTTCCTACGATTGAAGTCAAAATTATAGGCCTATAGTTATTTTGTTTCTTTTTGTCACCTTTTTTGAATATGGGAGTAACATTAGCTAGCTTCCATTCTCTTGGGACATCTCCGGATATGATGGGTTTCTTGAAAATAATTTCTAATGGAACAACAATCTCATTTTTCATTTCCTTTAAGATTCTTGGATGCCAACCGTCAGGCCCTGGTGTTTTATTAACTTTGAGTTTCTCTATACACTTCTTAATTTTTTCTTTTGTTATATTTACCGTAGTGAGTAAGTTTACCCTAGACTTTTCACAGGTTTCAGTTTGGAGTTCACTTTGAGGTGTTTCGTCTACGAGTACCGAGCTAAAATAATTGTTTAAGATGTTACACATTTCTTCATTTGAATATTCAAGTTGACCGTCATCAGATAATAGTGGACCAATGTGATTCCTAACAACCTTTTTATCTCTAATGTAACTATAGAATTCTTTGGGATTCTCTTTGGATTTATCAGCGATTTTCATTTCGTACTGTCGTTTTCTTTTTCTTATTGTCTTTTTTAAATCTCTCTGTATTGATACATAACTTTCATAGTCATTAGATGCACCCGAGCACTTATATTTCTTATAAGCCTGTCTCTTTTTACTAATACTTTTTTCAGTTTCTTTTTCGAGCCCCTTTGGGCGAACCTGATTTGGGGGACGTCTGTCCTTAAAAGGAATGTAAGTATGAATCATCTTAGTGAGCATATTTTGAAATATTTCCCTCATCTGATCTACAGGTCTTTCGCTTAAATTTGCCTCCCAATCTGTAAGCTGAAGCTCCTGACGTAGTCCTATGAAATGAGCTTTACTGAAATCGGTATTTTTGAAACACAAGTATCTATTCTAAAAAAAATTAGGAGTTTGAATCTAACTAAGTTGTGATCGCTATTTGCAACAGTTTGACCGACCTCTACATCAGTTACCATGCTTTCACGTCTATTGATCAATAGATCGAGTAAGTTTCCGTATCTAGTGGGTTCTTTTACATGCTGAGTTAAGTAATTGTCACCGAGAAAATCAATCAAGCGACTACCTATATGGCCATGTTCAAGGGTCATCCAATCAATGGCAGTAAAATTGAAATCACCCATTATCAATAAATCCCGGTTGCAGAAACTAGACAGTTCTTGAAATAACAGTTTGTCGTCTACTAATTATGTCTTTGGCCTATATATTACACCTATATTAATTTTTTTTTCATTTGTTTGGGTTAACTCAACCCATAAACTGTCATATGCATCCTGTTTCACTTTCTCTAAAACACAAGCATGAACATTGTTTTTAACGTACAACAGAACACCCCCACCTTTCTTGTGGTTTC
>NW_027467564.1:57500-62500 GCF_046742065.1 Oratosquilla oratoria
TGGAAAGAGTCAATAATAGGGGGGGGGGATTCCATTTCTACCAGGCAAGAGTTAATAATTAAGTTAGTTGTAAACGGAACGAGGCTTGTCCTGGGGAGGCCGGTGGTTGAGCAGCAGGTAGAAGGGCTGGAACGAAGTCAACACAAGAGTCTTGAGACCTGGAAGAAGCCACTGGTCTGGGATTGTGGAGTGTTTTTCCGAAGTTGGTGGCCACCATTAAGTAGTAAATGGAGTGGGCGAAGCTATGACGTAGACCTCGGCAACTTCGAGTCCGGCTCGAAAACAGGTCCGAATCAACAACCCATTGAAGCTGTTAACAAGTCGTTGACGTGGAATGGGGGGGTGGGGGTAATAGGTCGACTTCAAGAGCCTTTGAATAGTCGTGATTTTGGTGTTGACAGAAGAAAATGACGGTGGTGACCAGTGACTATAACACCCTCCTTCCAGAAGTCCAGCGTAAGGTGGTGGAGCTGGGCTAGAGATATTTTAGTCACTGGGAGCTGTTTGGGCGTCTGCTCCTCTGGAGAGAGTGTCCGCCAGGATGTTGTCCTCACCCTTGATGTAACTCATCAAGAAGCTAAAAGACTGGAGTTGGAGAGCCCACCGAAGAATGCGTTGGTTGGTGAATCTGGTCTTTTCAATAAAGATGAGGGGGTTATGTTCACTGTAGACAATGGTCTCATACCCAGGATAGCTTAAATAGCACTCGAAGTGCTTGAAGGCAGAGACGATTGCCAAGGCTTCTGTTTCCACCGTGGAGTAGGAGTGTTGGTAGGGCAGTAATTTGGCTTAGTAGTAGCTAACCAGGTGGAAAATGGGTGAGTAGTCGTTGTCTTAGAGAAGGATACCTCCTATTCCCTCTCCGGAAGCGTCTATTTGAAGGATGAAGGGGCCCGAGTAGTCGGGAGTACTAAGTACGGGCTCGGTGCTCAGGAAACGTTGGAGGGCTTCAAAGGAGTCTTGGCAGGCGGTGGACCAGACAAACTTCTCTTTAGGTAACAGCTGTGAAGGAGGCCGCTAATACAGAGAAGTTGCAGCAAAAGCGACGGTAGAACTTGCCATTCCCAAGAACCTTCGGAGCAATTTCCGGTTGACTGGGACAGAGAAGTTGAGGATGGCCTGGATGTAAGCCATCTTAGGTCGGCACAGCCCATGACCAACCACATATCCTAGGTAGGTGATCGTAGCTTGGCCAAACTCTGATTTGGACGAGTTGACCACGAATCCTGCGGTGGAGAGGCGATCTAGAGAGGGAGTTTAGTCTGGTGAGGTGGTCTTCCCACGAATCTCCCAAAACAAGAAGATCGTCAAGATAGGCAAAAGTATTATCTAATCCAGAAATGGTATGATTAATGGCCCGCTGAAAGATTATAGGAGCGTTGCATAGGCCAAAAGGGAAGACCAGATACTTATATAGGCCGGGGTTACGAAGGAGGAGAGAATCTGAGCTTCAAGAGTCAGTTTGATCTGGTGGTACCCCTTGATTAGGTCTATCTTTGAGATGAAGCGGGACTTCCCTACCCGATAGACTAGAGTATCGATATGGGGTAAGGGGTAACGGTCCTTAACCTTAGCGGCGTTCAATCTGCGGTAGTCCACGCAGATTCTCCATCTTCCGTCTTCTTTGGGGACCATCAGAGCAGGGGATGCCAGGGAGAGGAGCTTGGTTCTACCAGACGATGTTTTACCAGGTAGTCCACCTCAGCTTTCATAATTTTGAGTTTGTGGGGGTTGAGACGATAAGGGGCCTGGTGAATAAAAGTGTTAGGAAGAAGTTTTATGTCGTGTTCGACCGTAGTACACAACCCTGGGTAGCCTGCAAAGACCGTAGGGTGTTTTTGTAATATTAGGGTTAGATCCTACGGTTGTTTTTGGTTTAAGTGGGCAAGGAATGGGGATGGGTAGAGAGGGGGGATGAGTTAAGCTGGAGAATGGTGGGATCGTTATTTTGCACTGGGAGAATTAATTCATATTGTGGGTTTTGGTTACAATGGATAGGTCTCGGGGAGTCATCAGCAGGTTGTCTCCTTAGATATTCTTTCATCAGATTTATATGAACAAGTTTGGAGTCTTTTCGCCTATCAGGAGTAGGAACAACGTAGTTCAGTTTATTAAGGCGGTGGAAAACTATATAGGAACCTTGAAACTTGTGGTTGAGGGGAGCTTCAGGTATGGGCAGATAAAGGAGTACATCGTCACCGGGCTTAAAGGGTCGAACCTTGGCTTTCTGGTCAAAATGGGTTTTCATTTTGGCTTGAGACGCGGCTAAGTTTTCTAAGGCAATGTTTTGGACTACTTTTAGTCGGTGTTTTAATTGATCAATATATTGGCTCACCGTCTGTTTGGGATGTTGTGGGCTCTCTTGATACCACTATCCCTTCAGGATCTTAAGGAGTCCTCTTATTTGGCGACCGTACAGCAGTTCGAAGGGAGAGAACCCCAACGAGGACTGTACGGTTTTCCTTACAGCAAATAACATGAGGGGTAGTCCTTCATTCCAATCAGAAGGTGAATTTAAACAAAATTTTCGGAGCATGGCCTTGAGTGTCTGATGGAACCGTTCAAGAGCGCCCTGAGTTTCATGATGATAAATGGTGGATAGGGTTTGGGTAATACCTAGCTCTTTTAGTACACTGGGAGAGAGGTGGTTAACTTCTTTTTGGGAACTGACTGCTGCTCTATGGAAGTTTTGGAGGGTGGTATCCTCGAGTTGAGCTCTTGATAGGTTTGCAGAGGATAAAATTTGGTTCGGAGGATCAAAGGTACTGGGCAGTTGGGGTTCTACAAGGCGATTTTGTGAGCAGGTGATCGTACACACAGGAATTTTTTGGGGATGCAAGTGGTCTTCTACCAGAGTAGGGCTTAGGTCACAGAGAGGATTTACTATCTCGGGCGGAGGGACTACTAGGGAGCCGGCGAGATCGTTACCAAGGATGAGATCAACTCCTGTAATAGGCAGGTTGTTTGTGCCAAATACCAATTTCCATTTCCTTTTGGAATAAGTTACACATGAGGAATACATTGACCAGTTCTGTGGACTGAGCTGAGGACAGATCATTTGTGGTTACTTTGGATCCAGAGATTCTGGTCCCAACCTCGGGTAGAGCACATTTTATGATAATGGACTGAGCGGCACTGGTGTCTCTAAGAATAGTAAAGGGGAGGAAGGGACCGTTTCGTGAGAGGGCGATTTCACCTTGAGATTTAAAATCTTAGAGAGGGTCTTTCTGGTATTAAGAACCAGCTTTTACAGTAAGGGGACATGGGTCGTGGAGGGTATTGCGAGTTGGATAGACTTTGCCTTGAGGGAGATTTACTTCGACGTTTATATGATTCTTTTTGCTGGTTAGTAAATGAGGAGGTTCTACAGCCTAGAGCCTGACATCAAGAAATATGGCGACCAGGTTTCTTACAGTAGTTACAGGTATCGCATGAAGGAGGGGTATAAGAGGATTTATCCCTGAACCGCTTATCATCCTGAGACGCGAGGGAACCTGCTGATGACTTTACACATAGACGTTCGCGTTGTGATCCCAACCTGTGCACCACCGTACACTGATCGACCAATAGGGCAGCCTCATTCAAGTCTAGTACATCCTTGTCATTGATATACATCATTACTTGGAAAGAGAGTCTTCGTTTGAACTCCCCAATGACCATCAAGTTTACCAAATGATCATACATGTTAATTTTACGGGAGGAGAGCCATTGCTTGAAGAGCTTTAGCTTTTCGGCAGCAAATTCTATATAAGTTGAAGTTGAAGATTTTAACAAGTTTCTAAATGTTTGCCTATAAGATCATGGGGTAACTTGATTGGCATTAAGGATACTGGTTTTGACTCTGTTATAAGATGTATACTCCTCAAGACTGTTAAAGACCTTGGCGACGGTTCCTGCTAATTTACTTTGAATGAGCCATATCCACTCTTCCTCGGGCCACTTGAGGTGTACTGCAAGTCTTTCGAATTGTCGAAAGAAGTACTCTGGTTCTGACTCGTCAAAAGGGGGTATAGAGGCTATGTTGTTGTGTAGTTGGGTGGAAGTCTTTGTCTCTCTATTATATTGAGCTAATTCTATCTCGTGTCTCTGCCCAAATTCTTTCATTTCACGTTAACGTTTTTTCATCTCACGTTCAAATTCCCGCTGACGTTCACGCTCTTCTCACTCATATTCAATTCTCTCTCTTTCTAACGTAAGTCTTTCTAGTTCTAAGGGAACCATTGATCCATTCGTGTAGTCAGGGGTAGGGCGGATATTACTAGGATTTGGTGGAGTGTTTAGTGTTTGGTCGTGTGTGGCTGTCTCTGCTGTTCCTACTTCTCTGTCTGATTTTACATTTTGTCCTGTGGTCCCACTAGTGCCGGAAAGTAATTGATAGGCGTCAACATCAAAGACTTCCAAATCAATGAGGCGATTTATGACAATACTTCTAAGTTCTATTTTGTTAAGAGAAGGAGGGGCATTTATGTTATAAGTTTGTGCCAAAGTTCGCCAGTTTATCAGTTTGAGGTCACCTGCTAATTGGTCCACAGAGGGATTCTCTCGGAAAATGTCGGTATTGAATACCATTTGAATGGTGGGTTAGTTGGTTTTTTAGAATGATAAGAATTCCATTCCAATGAATTACGTTAACCAACTCTTGAACTTAACAGTATTCGGTTAGAAGTAAAATCAGTGGATTTAAAGTACCCAGATCAGAAAATAATTGTTCTGATGAATGTATGCTAGTTAGAATACCAGCGCTCAGGACTACCCAACCGAAACTACAGATAGCCTGGATAGAGAGAGTTTGCTATGAACGAGGGTCGCCGATCTCCCACTCGGGCAATGAACCGACTGAGGTAAACAACGTGTCTGGATTCTAGCTAGTACGAGCATAGGAAACTTTGGAAACTACTAGGAGCAAACTAACTCCTAATACAAATACTAGGAAAGTTTCTATGAGAGTCATAACTAGGGTTGACTGAGGGCTTCGAGTAAGTATAGAGGTTTACGTGGGG